>NC_137037.1:19686983-19876983 GCF_032717465.1 Coenobita brevimanus | reverse complement strand
TCTCAGAGTAAGGTGATACGTAAATTAAATTTAACTCACCTACAATACTATTCTTCTATCTTATCTCTTCGCTAATCCCCCCGTGAATTGGCCAATTCGTAAAGGTTACTTAGCTATATGAAGAGGGAGTGACCGTTAACCGATGACGATGAGGCTGCCTGGTATAGTTGCTTGGGCAAGCAAGCGTCCTTATGGTGTGTATGTACAACCGTGCTAACTTCACGAGGGCTAGGAGCAGAGTGCGTGAACGTGGCAAGCCCCAACACTTCATCGAATTGTCGGTTGCCAACTCTTATTTAATTACAGTACTAAATACAGTTAAATTACATCATGATATGTACAGGGCAAATCTAACAAATTAATCTTAGTTCCACTTAAACTAAAGTTAGACCAAATATTCCCTTTAACTATGTAAATATCTTAATTCCACATCTGCCTTAACAGGGGAATCTTTCCCTGCTTGCCACGTCACCTATCGCGCAGACGCAGTTTAGGTCAGTGGAAAATACCACATAATTACATGTATTTATAATGCACAGTTGTTCACGGGGGTTAAATGCAGTAGCATTTAATTTATCAATAACAAAAATTATTAAAGAAAACGTCGTTTCTGGGTTATTAAAACCGCTTGAATAATTAACAACAGTCTCTACATCCTCTGCCTTTAACCAGGGATAACTATGATAAATTTAGAGAGCGCAACTGCTCTGGGGGAAAATATTTCCCACAGTTTTGGGGCCGGCGGAAAATGATACGTTGTATCATGTAATATGACCCTTAGCCAAGAGTTGCCTCCATAGTTCTCGAGAACCCTGTGCTGCGGCCCTACTAGGTCGCGCCTCTTGACCCGTTTGATCTTCACCATTCTCTGAATCCGGAGTGGCTGCTAACTCAAGGGGTACCAGTTTATCAATAGTTTTTATACTGGTATGTCCCCTGCATTTTATTTTTACGAGTCTCAGCACCCCTTCAGAATCTGGGTGTGTGGAGATCACTTTAGCTAATGGCCACTGGGATCTTGGCTGTTCAGTCTTCACTAAGACCACATCTCCTATGTTAATAACTGATTTGTTGCTGGCAGCTTGAGCTCCATAAAACCTCTTGCATAGGCTCAAAAGATACTCTTCGCTCCAATGTCTGTTCCAAGTATCCAGCACCCTTTTCAGATGTTGATATCCCTCCCGAAGATGTTGTCCTAAATCATTATTTTTTATGTCAGGATCATCAACTTCTTCTTGGATATCCACACAAGGCATCGGATGGAGCTTCCTGCCATATAACATGTGAGCCGGTGTTAAGGCCTCTAGCGAGTCGCTAGTGTCATCTTGATAAGTCAGAGGTCTATTATTAATCCTGGCTTCAGTTATTAATGTTCTTAAATCTTCTCTCGTGATCTTAGTTCTATGTAATGTTTTCCTCAGGCAGTTCTTGACAATACCAATCATTCTTTCGGTAAATCCATTTTGCCATGGAGCTCTTGGAGCTGTGAACTGCCAAATACAATTCCGGATTCCCAGCGCCGACTTAACCTTTGGGTCGTTCATTAGGTTCAACAGTAAGGGTGCTGCTCCAACGAAATTAGTTCCGTTGTTGCTTATTAGCTTGCCAGGACAAGACCTTCTAGCGGCAAATCTGCGAAAGACATTGAGGAATGTCTCTGAGTTAAGGTCTTCTGCTAATTCTAGATGGACTGCCCTTGTGTAGGCACAAGTAAATAAGCAAATGTAAACTTTATGGGGAGTTTCCTCACCCGTAACAGTTATAGCCCCTGTGTAGTCCACTCCTGTTATATGGAAGGGCCGACTTATGTTCACCCTATCCTTAGGTAGGGCTGGTGGTCCAGGGTAGTTAAAAGGTCTCTGCTCATACCTCCTACAAATGATGCAGTTTTTGAGATATTTTTTAATAACCTGTCTACCCTTAGGAATCCAGTACCTTTCCCGAATTTGGGCTAAGGTCTGCGGTACACCTCCATGGAGAGTGGAATCATGGGCTTCCTTTATAATAAGTTGTACAAAGCATCCACTCTTAGGTAATAAAATGGGATGTTTGGTTTGGATGGGCAAGTCAGCCTTTACCAGTTGGCCTCGGCATCTTATCAGACCTTTTCAGTCTAAGAACAAGCCTAAATTCTTCATCAGCTTATTCCTTTTTCCAGTGTCTTGGCCTAAAAGTTTATATATTTCCCCGTAAGAATTTCTTTGTACTCCTTTCAGCCAGTATTCTAGAGCATCTAATTTCTGAAACCCCACCTTCTTATTCAAAAATTCAACAACCAATTTAGTAGTATTTAAAAGTTGTCTTACTGACGAGAATCGGCTGATGTCAATTACTTCTGGCTCAGGTACTATAGGATCCAAGTTCACTACACTAATCTCAGCAATACTGTACTGTTTCTGTTCAGGCCAATCCTTAGTGAGTAACCATTTAGGACCTTTAAACCACAAGTTATCTTTGATCAGTCTCCTTACGGTCGAACCTCTCGAGAGCAGATCAGCTGGATTCTGTTTGCAGGACACATGCATGAATTCAAATTTGGAAGACAGCTCTTCTTCACTCTATTACGGACGAAAGGAATTTTACTGTCTTCCTTCCCTATCCAGTAAAGACAAATCTCACTGTCTTCCTTCCCTATCCAGTAAAGACAAATCTCACTGTCAGTCCATATGTAAATATCCTCAAACTGAGTATCAAGAGTAGTGGTTATATACTTGGCCAATTTAGTTCCTACTTCTATGGAAGCCAATTCTATTTGAGGTAGGGTTCTTTCTTTAATTGGCGCAACTCTGGCTTTGGACATTATAATCTTACTATCCTCTCCTGTTGCGCAATAAGCTACTGCTCCATAGGCCCTTTGAGAAGCATCACAAAATATGTGTAAGTGCGACTTCTCATTACTGTTTATTTTCCTGGGAATACATATGTTTGATGTAGTTTCAAACTCCTTTCTAATCTGTTCCCACTGTTCCACATATGTCTCACCCAATTCAGTGTCCCAGTCTAATTTTTCTCGCCAAGCCTCCTGTACTAAATATTTGCCCCTAATAACTATAGGACTGACCAATCCTAATGGGTCAAATAGCTTGGAAACCTGACTTAACAAGGACCTCTTGGTGAGAGTGACATCAGAGAACTTAATTGGTTTCAAACTTATTACATCAGCTGTTGTATCCCAGTTAAGACCTAACACATTTTGAATTTTGGGAATGTCAGAATCTGGATAGACCTCTTGTATTTTATTCCTCAAAAGCGGTGAATTTGTATTCCAGCTCTGTAACGGGAAATTTGCCTTCCCACATTCGGAATTGGCAATTTCATAAGCCTTCAAAGCTTCCGATTCTGTATCAGCAACACCTTGCAAATTATCCATATAAAAAGCCTGCCCTATTTCTGGACATTTGGCATTTTCAAAATGATGCTTTTAAAGTGTTGCAAAGTAGGAAAGGACTAGCACAAGAGCCATTGAGCACCGATCGGAAACAGTAAGTTTTCAATGGACTATCCTTATTTTGAGGATCATGAGGCCAGAGGAACTCTGTAAATTTCCTATCCTCATCTCTCAGTCCTATTCTGAGAAAAGCCTTACTAATGTCTGCTGTGTAAGCGTAAGGTTTCTCTCTAAATATTAGTAACACATTCCCTATCTTCTCTGTTAGTGTAGGTCCAGAGTATAGGCAATCGTTCAAGCTAGCTGATCCCTTGGACGCTTCAACTACAGTTGAATACTATCCTTATGGGAGTAGTTACTGAATCCTTGCTTACAGCATGATGTGGTAAGTAGTGTCCTTCTTTGTGGTTAACAGGGTATTCTACCTCTTCTATAAATTTATTCTTCATTTGATCCCTTATAATATTATCATATAGGGTCAGATGTTCTGGTTTATCTCTCAACTTTCTTAGAAGAGAATTTAACTGAGCTTTAGCTGCTTGGTAATTTGTTGGTAATTCTGAATGGTTTAATTTCCATGGTAATGCTACCCAATACTGTCCATCCTTAAATTCCACAGACTGATTATACAAGTCCAATGTTATCTTATCTTCAGGGGTTGGTTCCTCAGAGTGTATTCCTACACTGTCTAGGTCCCACAGTTTGTGTACAGGTTCAATATTTTCATCCAACAAGTCATTTATCTGAGTAGGTTCTAATTCTGCACCTATTCTAGCTACCATCAATGACTGTGTGGGGGTAACAAAGACTGAGTCTACTAGTTTGGCCTCTCCTTTAACTTATTTTGGAAAAGGTAACTGACCCATAATAAGGTTACCTCCTGGACTCTTGAACAAATGTACCTTATTCCTTTTGAAAGTCCTATGTAGGACTCTTCCACAATGATCAGAACCAATTATCATTTTTATGGGACCCACAGTATCTGATTCCACATTCTGTTTAGCCAACTTTATCCCTGAACCTTGTAGATGATCAGAGGTTTCCTTCAATCCCTTTATGTATATACTTGTCTCCATAGTATCAAGCACAGCTGCTGTTATACGGCATTTATATCTGCCTAATTTTATTACAGGTCTAACTAAATCAAAAGACTGAGCCTTCCTAGTTGTCAAGAATCCTGTAATGGCTAGATTTACCTTGCCGATAACTGGTAACTTTAATTTCTCCACAATGTCTGCAGAAATGAAAGTTTTCTGAGCACCCGTATCAAACAGGGTACATACTAATTGGTTTCTATTCTCAAACAATACCTTCACATCTGCTATTGGTACTGCAGCTGGCATTACTAATGGAGCATTCCCCTTTGCAATTGTCATATTGACGCTTGCAGGTTTAGGAACCTCAATTTTCATCCTAGGGCATAAAGCACTATGATGATGATCTCTTTTGCATTTAAAGCAAAGATTTAATTTAGTCTTACAGTCCGCGGCAGTATGTTCGGAGTTCATACAGATTATACAACACCCCAGTTCCTGAAGCTTCCCTACTCTAGAAGCATAATCAGGGTAGTGTTGACAAAATACACTGGAATGTTGCTCACCACAAAAGACACAAACTTTCCTGTCTTTTACCATGGAAGGTTTTATTTCCTTACTATCCTCAGCATGTCTATTCCTTATCTTTAATACTTTATCCTCGGCCTGTGTGGAGCTAAGGAAAGTACCTATCTCTTCTTTAGGCACATACTTAGTCTTCTCTGACTTAACTTTCCCAATCAGTTGGTTAGTGGGTTTTTTCTTTACTTCAGTCTTCTGTTTGACCTCAGTAGTGTTTAATGTTCCTTGTAAATGTTTACAGAGTTGCATCAAGCCTTCCTCAATCTCTTCACAGGAGAAATTATCCTTCTGGTACCTACCATACAAAGCATCCTTGGTTTTCGGTGGTAGCTTTAAGGACACAATTCTTGAAAGCACCCAATCTGATGTCTTAATATCTTCGTAAGTACCTAAGGCCTTTAATTTACAACTTATTGCAATTCTAAATTTTTGCAAGGAATCAAAATCGTGCCTAGGCATGGGTAATTCTATTAGAGCCTTTACTAAATGATTTATAATTTGTTCCCTGTCTTCGTAATTTTGTCTAAGGATGGTCAAAGCCACTTCATAGTTATTTTCTTCTACTGGTAATTCTTTTACCAGTTGATATGGTGTTCCTTTGACCTGTCCTAACAAATACGTAAGTTTGGTGACTTTAGGGAGATCTGTTCTATCGTGTACCAAATATTTGAACTGATCCCAGAAGGATTTCCAGTTCTGCTCTCCATCAAATTCCGCAAGCGTTATTTGTGGTAACACAGTTCTACTCTGCTGTGCCACAACTTGTGTTTCCGCGGCAGTGTCAGCTATTTCTGACTCTAGTGTCTTTACTACAGTTAATTATTCTTCTAATTGGTTTTCAAACTTCGTAGTTTCTGACTCTAAGAGTTCCTTATTCTCAGCTTTTACTATAGCCGCTTCTAAAGTTACGTAACTCTCTTCATACTTACTCCATCGATCTTTCAGAATATTTAGGAGACTATTCATTCTCTCCTTGGACAGAGGTATTTGGTCCAACGACTGGTTACAATCATTTATGGCTCTAGTTACCCATCCTGCCTTATTACTAGAAGATCTTTGCAATAAAGAAACAGACATGTTAACGGAGTTCTAATTTAATAATTTAATTATGAATTCCAACCACAAATTTACCTCAACTTAGTATTGATTTGATTATTTTAAATTTTGAAGAGGGTAGGGATTAAGTCCTCGTTGTGAAAATTATCCCCTCTCCCTATTTCGTAATATTCATTACAGCTCAGCTAATTATTTAATTTAATTTTGAAGAGTGTAGGGATTAGGTCTATACTTTCAACCTATTCCCCAGGGTTATTAAACCTCTAGGGTTTTATTTCATCCCCACACTCAATTGCCAAACACCCATATTCCCCGAGCTCAGAATTAATTACCTCAATACTCCATAGGCCCACCCATAGCTTGTACAGTATAGAACTCTCCTTTCTTATGTTCTACATAATTTATAAATTTCTGCAGAACCGCTTCCCTACCATGATGGTTCCAATGTATACCATCAGATTTCAACATTGCTTGGAAGGGCTTGGCATTAAAATGTATGAAATCCCTTCCCTTCCTGGCCCGTTGCAACTTTCGGTTTACAGCTCTGCTAACTAATTTATATGTTCCATAACAAACTGGAGAGCCATATGGCAGGTTCCTTGGCTCGAGGAGGGTTATGGCTACTGAGGATTTACAAGAGCCCTCTATGGCTCCTACCACTGCTAAAATATTCTCCACTACTTCATTGACCTCCACGTCCTCACGGATATCATTTCCTCCAAGGAAAAGGACCGTACGGTCATGCTCCCAGTCTAGTACGGCATTCAGCCTTTCATCTTCAGAGAAAAAGCTTGCCTTTCCTCCCGGAGCCCTATAGACACGTACGTCCACGTCCCCCACTTCAACCGAACGTGGTAGTAAACTGTGCCCCACAAAGCAACTTTAAACACATTCAGCGCCTCGGCACACATCGGTTATCCTCACTCGGTCGGGGCACAAAAATGTGAAAAATGTTGAGTAGTTCTGTTAAACAAATCGGCGCCCTCTTTCTGGGCATCAAAATGTGAAAAATGTTTAATGTATCCAAGTCGGTATCCCTGCCGGGACACCGCTATGCAAGAATTTTCTCGGTATACAACTCGTAGGTCGTTACTCTTCCCTAAAGTTGTCTAAGTAAATCAAACAAGTCTCAGAGTAAGGTGATACGTAAATTAAATTTAACTCACCTACAGTACTATTCTTCTATCTTGTCTCTTCGCTAATCCCCCCTTGAATTGGCCAATTCGTAAAGGTTACTTAGCTATATGAAGAGGGAGTGACCGTTAACCGATGACGATGAGGCTGCCTGGTATAGTTGCTTGGGCAAGCAAGCGTCCTTATGGTGTGTATGTACAACCGTGCTAACTTCACGAGGGCTAGGAGCAGAGTGCGTGAACGTGGCAAGCCCCAACACTTCATCGAATTGTCGGTTGCCAACTCTTATTTAATTACAGTACTAAATACAGTTAAATTACATCATGATATGTACAGGGCAAATCTAACAAATTAATCTTAGTTCCACTTAAACTAAAGTTAGATCAAATATTCCCTTTAACTATGTAAATATCTTAATTCCACATCTGCCTTAACAGGGGAATCTTTCCCTGCTTGCCACGTCACCTATCGCGCAGACGCAGTTTAGGTCAGTGGAAAATACCACATAATTACATGTATTTACAATGCACAGTTGTCCACGGGGGTTAAATGCAGTAGCATTTAATTTATCAATAACAAGAATTATTAAAGAAAACGTCGTTTCTGGGTTATTAAAACCGCTTGAATAATTAACAACAGTCTCTACATCCTCTGCCTTTAACCAGGGATAACTGATAAATTTAGAGAGCGCAACTGCTCTGGGGGAAAATATTTCCCACACCACCTCTCCTTCTCTAAACCTCACCTTCTTTACCTTTCTGAGACTCAGCTGTCTGAGGCAACTGACCACAAACCCTTTTCTGTTTCTTTCCCGCAAAGGGTGGCTGCAGACAAAACGCCTCCAAGTCGCTCTGTCACCCACCATTTGACTACCCTCCCACCAACTCACTCCCCCTCCCTCATATACCTCTCAACTCCATCCCTCCACCTTATCCTTGGTCTACCCCTTCCCCTCCCTCCCTCCACCTCACCTACATACACCCTCTTAGTCAGTCTTTCATTCTCCATTCTCTCCACATATCCAAACCACCTCAGTGTATTTCTCCTAATCTTCTCAACCACATCCACATCCACCCCACAACGTTCCTTCATTCGTCAACCTGTCCCTCCATGTCACTCCACATGCTCCTCTCAAGTAACTCATTTCCACGGCTCGCACTCTTGACTTGTTCCCCTCTTGCAAGGTCCACGCCTCACTTCCATACATCAGGGTAGGGATCACAATACTATCATGCAGGGACTTCTTAACTTCCATACTCACCTTCCTATTTCTCATCACTGCTTTCAGTGAACCAACAACCTTCCTTCCCTGCTGTACCCTTTCACGCACTTCATCCCCCAAAGTTCCATCCTTACTCATTACACTACCCAAGTACTTGAATGCACTCACATTCTCCATATCTACACCATCCAACCTCACTGTACATTCTGTGACTTCATTCCTCTCAAACACCATAACTTTGCTTTTGTTTACATTAACTTTCAGCTTCTTCTTCCCACACACTGTCCCAAATTCATTCACCAAACCTTGCAACTCCCATTCATCTTCACTCAACAATACTGTATCATCAGCAAACAGCAACACCGGAATCTTCCAAATCTCACCTTCATTCATTAGAGCCACCCCCGCATCCACTGCCCTACCTTGCACCTCCTTTACAACCCCATCCATGTATATATTAAACAGCCATGGAGACATCACACAACCCTGTTTCAGTCCCACAATGAGATCAAAGAACTCACTCAGCTCACCATCCACTCGCACCGTAGCCCTAGCTCCGTCGTACATACTCTTTACAGCATTCAACAATTTCCCATCCACTCCATATATCCTTAATACCTTCCACATACCTTGCCTATCTATTCTGTCATAAGCTTTCTCTAAGTCCATGAAGGCAGCATACACTTTCTTTCCCTTCTCTAGATACTTCTCCACTAAATATCTTAGAACAAATATCTGATCCACACACCCTTTTCCCTTCCTAAATCCCCCTTGTTCTTCTCCAACTAGCGCCTTTGTTATATGCCTAACCCTATCAATGAGTATTCTACCATATATTTTACCAGTCACATTAAGAAGGCAAATACCCCTATGGTTACCACACACTTCTCTCTCCCGTTTTCCTTTGTATAAGGGAACAATTATACCTGATTTCCAGTCCTCTGGAACCCTTCCCTCTTCCCAAGCCAATCTACACAACTTCCATATCCAGTCCACAACAATCTCACCCCCATACCTCAGCATTTCACCACACTTGATCTTCTTCATTGCTTCCACTACTTCTGCCCTACTGATCTCTTCCTCCCACCTCTCATCTCTTCTTCTCCCAGCCATTCCCCAACCACTTATACTCCTACCGCCGTCACTCTCTACATTCAACAAATCCTCAAAGTGCTCCTTCCATCTCCTCAATTTCTCTCTCTTCTCCACCAACAATCTATTATTCCTATCTTTCACTCCCCTTGTATTTCCCCTTTCATACTGCCTTACTTTCTTTCCCTCCTTGCAAGACAATTTCTTACTCTCCCTCCATTTCACACTCAGATTCCTCCCAAACTCTTCATCCACTTTCTTCTTACTCTCCTTCACCAGTCTCGTCACCTCCCTTCTCCTGCTCAAATATACCTCTCTCTTCTCTCTCTCATCTTCTCCCCTACCTCTACTTACTAATCATTCACTATATGCCTTCTTCTTTTGTTCCACAGCTCGTTTCACCTCATCATTCTACCATGCTGTCCCTTGCACACTCTTGCATCTCCTTCTCACTCCACAAACCACCTCACACGCTGCGCCTCTCCCTTCCGTAAATATCTTACATACGTCTTCCACCCCTTCCATCTGCTCTAGCTCATACATTCCCAATCTTTCTTCCACTTTGCTCTTATTCTCTGCCATTTTCTCACTATCTTGCAAATTCTCCACTCTTCTCAAAGGAGCTCTTTCCTTCTGTCTTCCCCTTTGTCTCCTCAACCATTTTCTTTGCAGCTTTACCTTGGCCATCACTAAGTGATGGTCCGAGACTCCATTTCCCCACCCTCTCCACACTCTTGCATCCAACACTTGTCTTCACATTCGCTCATCCACACACGTGGTCTATCATTGCCTTTTGTTCAACAAGTTCACCATCCATCCTCCTCATTACTCTCCATGTATATCGGTGGATCATCTTATGTCGAAAGTAGGTGTTGGCTATTGCCAACCCCTTACCAGCACAGATGTCCACCAAAGCACTACCATTCCCATCTACTTCAGCTGGCACACCCCACTGACCAACCACTCCATCCACTCATACATTCCCAACTTTGCCATTCATATCTCCAATCAAAAGCACTCTCTTGCTCATCACAAATTTGTCCATACATGCTTCTACTCTCGCCCAAAACTCATCTTTCACTCTCGCCACTCGGTCCTATGTCGGAGCATAAACACATACAATCGCTCAAGCTTGTAAACCTACTTTCATCCTCACCCATACAATTTTTGCACCCACAGTTCCATACTCTCATATATTCTCCTTCCACTTCTTGCTTATCATCAGACATACTCCCTCTCTTGCCCTCTCATTCTCATTAACTCCCGCACATATACCTAAACCATATTCCCATTCTCTCACCCTTTCACCTTTTCATTTAGTTTCAGTCAGTCCACATATATCCACTCTTGCATCCTCAAGCACCTGAACAATCTCTCTCTCTTTCACTTCATCATTCACTCCTCTCACATTCCACGTTCCCACCCTCAGGATGTCCTTTGTCCGTTCCTTAGTCGTTAATGTATGGTCCATCCTGGTCCGAGGCGCTTTATTCGCTTGTTTAGTTACTTCTTTTTACGGAGTGGGGCACTAACCCACCACCAACCCTTTTAGTCGCCTCGTACGACAAGCAGGGATACTGGGGGAGTATTCTTGAAACCCCCCTACCCCTAGGGTTATGTTTCTTTCTACTTTCTGCATACTCATTTCAAAGCCAAAGGTGGTGTATATGTATGCAACGACCTATCTTGCTCTCGTGTTCCTGAACTTGATTCTTCTGAATTCTCTACTCCCTGGCTTCGGCTTCCTTGTCATTCTCTAACTAAATATATCTGCACTGTTTACTTATCTCCTAATTCTACTGACCTTGGAAAATTCATCGACTATCTTACTTCTCCGATGGAACACATTCCATCCATTTCCCCTTTCTCTGAAATCTCCATTCTGGGATATTTCAATGTTCACCACCACCTTTGGCTCTCCTCTCCTTTCTCTGATCCACCTGGTGAACAAGCCTACATCATTTCTATCCTTAATGACCTAAAGCAGCTTGTACAGCACCCTACCCGTATCCCTGACCGCCTTGGAGAGAGCTTGAACATACTTGACCTCTTCCTTACAACTAATTTTTCTGCTTTCACTGTTATACATCCTTCTCCGTTGGGCTTCTCCTATCACAACCTTATTACCTTAACCTGTCCTATCGCTCCAGTACGGCCTGTAGACCCTCCAAAGAAACGTCAACTGTGGCACTTTGGAGCTGCAGATTGGGAGGCCCTCAGGCAGTACTTCTTTGATTTTCCTTGGAATGATTATTGTTTTCATAGCCAGGAGCCATCTGAGTGTGCCTTGCACATTAGGGAGGTTATTCTCTCGGGCATGGAAGCATACATTCCTTTCTCATATCCTTTAACTAATGCAAGAAAGCCTTGGTTTTATCACGCTTGTTCGAAAGCTGTCTGCAACAAGGAGAGGGCCTATGAAAGGTACCAAAGCCAACCCACCCCTGAATCACTTCTTGTTTATGTTTCTGCCCGGAATCGTGCTAAGTCTATTTTTCGCTCTGCTAAAAATAATGTCATTCGTACAAAATGCTCTCAGCTCTCCAACTCGAATTCTTCCCGCTCCTTCTGGCGCCTTGCCAAAAACCTTTCTAACAACTTTACCTCATCATCCTTCCCTCCTCTTTTCTGTTATGATGGTTCTGTAGCAATTTTTTTTACTGATAAAGCAGATCTCCTCACTCAGACTTTCTCCTCCAGTTCCACCTTAGACGATTCTGGTGCTGTTCCTCCATCACCTCCCCTCTCAGATATCCTCATGGCTGACATTAAAATTTCTTCAGGTGATGTATTTTCTGCCATCACTGGTCTCAATACTAACAAGGCATATGTGCCTGATGGAGTCTCTCCTGTTGTCCTGAAGAACTGTGCTCCAGTGCTTACACTCTGCCTAGGTAAACTCTTTTGTCTTTGTCTGTCAACATGTACCTTTCCTTCTTTTTGAAAGTTTGCTCTCATTCAGCCAGTCCCAAAGAGGGGTGACCATTCCCAACCGCCTAACTATCGTCCAATTGCTTTAACATTCTGTGTCTCAAAAGTTTTCGAGTCAGTTCTTAATAGAAAAATTTTAAAGCATCTCTCCTATCACAACCTTCTTTCTGATCAGCAGTATGGCTTCCGTCAGGGACGCTCCACTGGTGATCGTCTCACTTACCTTTCAGTCTCCTGGTCATCCTCCTTTCGGGACTTTGGAGAAAGCTTTGCCATTGTACTTGACATCTCCAAGGCTTTCGATCGAGTCTGGCAAAAATCTTTAATTTCCAAACTACCCTCTTACTGTCTCTATCCTTCTATCTGTGCCTTCATCCATAGCTTCCTTTTTGGTGTTCTATAGCCACTCTTGTAGACAGCCATCGTTCTTCTCCAAGATCTATCAACAGTGGTGTTTCTCAGGGCTCTGTCATATCACCAACTCTCTTCCTTATATTCATCAATGACATTCTAAGCTGTACATCTAACCCTATTCACTCGTACACTGATGATTCCACCCTTCACCTTTCCATTCGGTTCCCGCAGCGTCCATCTCAGCAGTTACTTCAACAACCAAGGGATGAGGCTATGGTACACCCAATGCCTGACTTGGCTCGTGTCTCTGACTGGGGAAAAATTAATTAAAAACTCAGTTTTTACACCTATCAACCCGACACAATCTTCCACAGAAGTACCCACTAATGTTTAATAATATCCAGCTCAATCCTGCATCATCTTGAACATGCTTGGGGCTTCATTAACTTGGGACTTATCATGGAAATATCATATTGTATCTCTTATAAAATCTGCTTCCAAGAGATAAGGTGTTGACTTTATACACAGGTTTTATTCGCCCCTGTGTAGAGTACAACTCTCATGTGCGGGGAGGCTCCTCACATACAACTCTTCCTAATATGGTGAAGTCAAAGGCTTTTCATCTCATCAACTCTCTTCCTCTTGCTGGCTCCATTCAACCTCTGTCTCTTCGCCGCCCTGTTGCATCTTTATCTCTTTTCTATCGCTACTTCAATGGTCACTACTCCTCTGAACTGTCTGCTTGCATTCCTTCACCTCTACGACGGGTGCGAAGCACCCATCTAGCAACAAACTCACATCCCTTTTCTGTCCAACTCTCTAATGCAAGAGTTAAACGTTACTCCCACTCCTTCATTTATGCAACAGGTCAGCTCTGGAACTGTCTCCCTCTGTCTGTATATCCTACTTCCTATGATCTCCAGTCTTTCAAACGCAGTGTCTCCAGGCATCTCAAAATGAACGGATCATGAATTTGGCTCTCTTTTGTGTTGTTTTTGTTTTTTCTTGGAAAGAACTGTTTGCGGACTCCGGCCTTTGCTTCCTTGTTTCTTGCATAAAAAAGAAAGAAAAAGATACCCCATCTGCTTACCCATTTTTCAGCAGCTTCACAGCGTTCTTCCCCTGTGCGTGTGTCACGTTTCCCGGCACTGGATTCCTTCTCTGCACATTCCCAAAACCAATCGTGATTACAGACGTTTGCTCCCTCTATTCCCATTCCTCAGGCTTTCAAAATATTTTTCCATCTGGTTCTTACTTCACCCCCATTGGTTAATAATCTACCACTTACATCCTTCACACATTCACATTTCTTTCCGCTGTCACTTTTACGTTTCCACACCTCTTTCCAGAATTACTTTCTATTTTCAGAGTAATTGCATTCATGTTTCTTCCTAGATCATCTTTTACCTCCCTCTTTTTCCTCTTCGTTCTCTCAACATGCTTCTTGTTCTCACTATATTTAGTTCTTAACCCACTCTAGCCACTTCTTTCTCTTCTCCTCCAGTGTTTTCTTATCCTCTTAATAATAATAATAATAATAATAATAATAATAATAATAACTATTATTATTATTATTATTATTACTTAGTCTTTATCCACGATGGCCATTTTTCCGTATTGTTCTTGCTATCTGCAGACGAGTTTATTCAGATTAGCGGAAACTTTTTTAGTTGTCGAATTTTTACATAGTGTTCATGAGAATTTTTTCCAAAACTTATAACAAATTGTGGAGATTTAAGAGAGCAAGAAATATATAAAAAAACGTTCTCTGACTGCAGGAGAAATGTGTGCGGTTCCAGAAAGCTTCATTAATACAGCGATAAAATGGAAATGTTGATATATGCTGGAATGAAAGAGCGCGGCGAACGAAAGAGACGGAATACTTTGTTCTTTTCTCTTGGAAGATAGAGGGTGATGGATATTGCCGCTACGGGGATTTGTTTAAAATTCACGTCCTTTGTGCTGCTTCAAAGCGCTGTGTTTACTTTGTTACGGATACAAAGTGAAAGGCTTCGTAGGGAGGACGAGCAGTCTTTTGTCTTTTTTGGTTTGTGATTTTTTTAAAACTTCTTTTTTAGGTATTGTACCAGCCCGATATAAAATATTCCTGTCATTTGGGCTTCCTGAGAATGTTTTTCAATATGGTTGTAAGGAAATGCATCAATACCAGAAAACAGTTGTAATGAACTTTATTTCCTGCATTCTCTTTGGCGCAGATTTCATAATATCGTTCCTTAGCGAGTTACTTGGCATTAAAACCTTAGTATTCTGGTGGGTTATTTTAATAATTATCTATCCATCCATCATCCAATCATATGTTGGCCAATGGAATGCGTAGGAACCCGGGGCTAGGCAAGTTGGTCCTGACATTTAAGATGAGAGTGACCAGCCCCACTCATCCCTGAGTGGCATTACGTGAGCAATGAACCCCAACCTCCCCTTGGATATAAACCTACGCAGGCTCAATCCGATTGGTTTAGTGGGTAATCAAATAATTATAATACTAATCAAGTTATACCACAACTGATGTGCTGTGAATCTCTGCACGTCCTTCATCCGCCCCTTGCAATACTTGTCCTCTTTGCATGATCAGCTTCCTTACCACGCTTTCTCGTGCACAACAATAGTAAAACAAGAAACGGACAATCGAAATCCGAAAGGGGGATAATCATTTCAGTACATGAATGTGCTTTCATTATATTTTCGCTAACGCAGGACGTCTTCCGCAACTTTGGGACGGCTTCTTGTTGTGCTGGGATTCAGGAAAACTACACGTACCTCTAACCACTTTTGCTCGAGAAAAGAAAACGCACATCGCCATAATGAAGTCAATATTCTGACAGATACAAATTTATGAATATTGTATGGATAATGCATACCCACATATACAAGTTCTCTACTTATTCCACGACTCTTCGTTTTCCTTGGGGTAAAAACTTCTTAAAATAATCTCGATACAATTTAAAGTCTTCTAATTACTTTTCTTCACTAGCTTGACGAATCCCTCGAACAAAATCTCGTAAGTTATCCAATTAGTGCAGAACTTCCCCTCTGGCCAAACAGTTTTAACATATCAGAACCATCTTGAAAAAGCCTCTGCTTCCCAGGAACCAATACCCGTCAGCCTGAACAGTCCCTCCGAAATGAATCATAGAAGTTGTCCAGTTTGTACACAATTCCTGGCTTCCTTCCCCTCTGGTCAAACAGCAAGGCACCAACCCCGTGTTTGCTCTGGCTCTCCCTCTCCACACGCAAAACCTTGATGGCACTTTCTTAATTACTAGATGATGATTCAAGCATACAGGGTAATATTTATGCGAATACAGTAATAAAACTAGAAAGCACTCTGAAAGCGCATACCTCCACCAATGACATTGCCATTAAGGATCCGAATCCGGATCCGTGGATATAGGATCCTGATCCGGATCCAGATTCGGATCTGCCCCCAAATTTATTCAATTCCCTCTTGACCCATGGCCCACCCTTCCACAAAATTTCATTGGATTTCATTGAGATCATTTGGAGATATTATGCAGGATACACTGGATTCGGATCCTTCCCAAAATTTAATCACTGCTTCCTTGGCCCATGGCCCACCCTTCCACAAAAATTAATTGAAATTCATTGAAAACTTTTGGAGATATTGTCTGAACAAACAGATAGACAGAAAAACGTAGGTGAATAAATAACCTCCTCCAATTTCTTTGGTGGGGGTAATGTAGTACTATCTGCAAGTTTTGCTAAATTATAGGACTCATAATTAATTCATCATGGTTACATTTTTGGCATTACAGTGTTCTCATGCATTTCACAAACTATCCTACATTAAACTAGATGGGCACTCAGTGGAGTGCACCGCTCCAACAAGGGCAACGTAATTTCCAAACCACACTTCATAATGGGTTAGGTTTTCTCATCATTGATTAGGGTTTCGCAGAAAGTGTTTTCCGAATCTAGAATCTGTAATTCAATCCGGATCGGTCCCAAAAGTTAATTGAATGTTCCCTGGGACGGGCTATCTACCCACCAAATTTGGTTCAAATCTCTCTTATATTTTTTGAGTAATCCTCCTAACAGACAAACAAACAATGAAACCAACAGGAGTGAAAAGATACTCTCCTTGCTGAAGAAAACAAACAAACAGGGTGGAAACATACTCTTCTTGTCAAAGAGAACCAATTACTTGTTATATTCCAGGCATCATCTTACACATTACATTAACCATACTATTATTTGAGAATTGCTGCATCAAAGTCGAATTAATTGTTCTTGAGAATGATTTTCACATGACTGGCTAGAAACGCATAAATGGGATTCAATGTCACAGCATTTATGACTACCCCAAACAAAGCTCTCGTAAGATGAGTAATAACAGCTGGTCGTGGCAACATTATTCGTACTTAAGGGGTAAGTATCAGCAATTCTCTTAAGAACTATGAGTGATTTCAGAAGAATAATGAAAATAATGTAATGAAGTGATATCCATGAGACCAATCGAAGTGATTATATCTGGTCTACTTTTTTAACTCCTTCAGTATGAAATCCCTCGTGTAGGGTAAAGGAATCATCTGCTAGCAGCGTGATAAATATTAAAAGAAGAAATGAAGTTGATTAAGGGTGATACTAGATGTGCGATGCAAATAATGTAACGATGTGCCAGCTAAAGAGGAAAACATATAGACTAAAGTGTCATCGACGACCCTAGCCTTAAAACGATGTTGTTACGAGCATCATTGTACTTTGTTTTCTTTTTTCTTTTTCTTTTTTCAAGAATACAAGCCAAATAGTGTCGTTGGTAACCAGAATCTGTATATTAACGGACTGATGTCTGTGTGTATAAAGGTTTTATAACTGAGCTGTTCATCCTAGATGTGGGGACCGATTTTGATGAAACTTTGCTGGAACATGCTCTAGTGCCCTAAGTTTTGCATAAACTGTTTTGGTCTCAGAAGTCAGAAAACTGTTATGATTGCAAAATTATGATAGTTAACCTCAATAGTTTGTTTTCTCTGATGGAGCCAAATCCGTTTTCTTTGAGCCTTACACCATACTAGTTTCTTCTTACATATTGTTTATTTCAGAAGTTCCCCTCCTCCCCCCCGCCAAAAAAAAAAAGGTGACAGACCAAAAGGCGTAGGCTGCCATAGACGGATTTAACCCGCCACATCCCGGCAAATTTTTCATCAATGACCCCCCCCCCCAATCCCAGCAAAATTTCGAAAAGCATTTTTCTTAGCTAAAACCTCAGCTTTTTATGAGAAACATTGAAAATTCAGAGAAAAAAGTGCTCAGTTGAGTTTAGAAATACAGTACAGGTAACAGTACTGTACCTTTACCTTGGTACCGTGTTCTCTCAGGCCAGGCTCCAGAGAAAACGTTTTCTATGGGAGGGGTAACTATTCCAAACCACTCTAACTGGTTAGATATTTATTTATTTGGTACGAATTTAAATGTAGTACAAAGTATATTGGTTTTCAGACAATAATATAGGCAATATAAGTGTTGTTCGCTCACCAAACACATCAACGTATGGCACTTTCTTTAACGACATTACTGCCTCATCACTTCTGCTTGTTTCTTCCTCTGGCTTATTTCTTTCTTTGTCCTCCACCTCAGGAATCACTTTCACATTGAATTTTGTCATTGGAGAGACTGTGGTGCGACATGTCTTTACTGGCCAGGTCACTGCTAACAGGTGAGTTGCCGAGAAAATGGCGTGTGCGGGGAGGGGGGGGTCAGGTGGGGCCAGGCATTATCCCAGCCTGGCACTGGGTAGAGGAAGGTCTCCCACATATGCCTAACAAAAATCAACCGTGAAACTTGAAAATGTGCAAATGACGGACCTCACAATTTCAAAACATATGGATACGTTGTTGGGTGTCACCGTGACAAAACGTGGCAACGTATCCATACGTCGTTGGGATGCCTCGGGTTGAGTTACAGTAAAAGTAAAAAATGTAGCATCTGATAAATGGCTGTATTACTGGAACAAAGCAAATATGAAGCGATTATACTTATTCTGTTGTATTCGAGCATTATCCCTCACCCACAAAGTAAATAAATACAAAAAATTAAATAAATAAAAGTTTGAAATTATTTAAGAATATTTAAGGACATCTTTTAATAATGGCATACAGTTTAACTTAAAATGTCAGATTTTCACAAGAGCAGTAGGGACTGCTGTGTGTGTGTGTGTGTGTGTGTGTGTGTGTGTGTGTGTGTGTGTGTGTGTGTGTGTGTGTGTGTGTTGGAAGGGAGTGGGGGTCTAGTATAGCAGTGTCAAAAAGGAAATGGGTTTTAAATGGGTTTTTATTTATAGAATTAAAATCTTAGCTGTTTACTTTATTCTGGCTTACGTTGCTAATTCTCAAAAAATGAGAAATTTATAAGCTTTTGCTTCAAAGAAGAGTCAGTAGGAAATAATCACTCACGGATCCATAACTAACAAGCACAGCAGCCTCTAGAGAAAGAACCTGCCATTGACAATAATTCACCCTGGAACTTAGTAATACTAAATCAGGTTCTTGCTTTTGCCTCTCTTAGCTAGCAAGAGTGGCTTTATTGTGAATTGAGGTGAAAGAACTGACTTAACTACCAGTCGTGATTAAGGTGCAAGGTCAGAGTAAATTAAGTAAGAACAATTTGGAAAAAATTCAACACAGTTTTATATTTAACCTCCATCTGCCATGTAACATGGATACATGTCACAACTGGGCTGCCATGAGGCTGCTGGGTAACAGCTAAACATGCAAGCATCTTCCTGCCACCATTTGAACCAGTGACCATTTTCTCTCATTACCACCGGAAGGTACCCAAGGTACCCCACTGATGCGCGGTTCAGTTTGTACACAGCCTTGTAACAGTGCGGAATGATGTCTTCTTCAGCCTCCTCATCTGATTCCATCCCCTCATCAGCCGGGCCAAATGCATCATCTACCCCCACCAAAGTTCAGCCCTTACCGGCGAGGAAAGAGCTTACTGCCAGTGCCATAGGTCGTGCCCTGGTGGGAACTGCATCATCCTTTGTCATGAGTGGCATGACTTCCTCCGAAGGAGGGGGAAGCTACCATATTGAGAGTGAAGTGTCGTGCCCTCCATCCCCAACCCACCCTGAGACGCCAGAAAAGCCTCTCCAGTTGCTACATGGGGAGGGCATGGCCCATGACAGTGACGAATTCACATCAGAGGATAAGTTGGAGGACCATGGCCACTGAGAGAGCGAGAGAGATGGTGATGGTCATCTACATAAGGGCCACCGCCACATCTTACAACCACTTTTGTGGCCAGTTCATATTCAAATTCAATTGTTTTTTCTTCAAATTCATATTCTTTATTTTGCCTAAAAATAATTACAGAGTACAGTATTATTATAAGTATACATAATTCAAAGGGATGGGCTCATGAAATTAATTATTATTTTATGAACTCAATATATAGTTGTACATTATATGTTAAGGGAAAACACTGCACAATACATAATGAAGGCTCACTATATTCGTTTACATTGAGTAATTAGAAGAAAAGTATCTTATTAGATATTTGTATGATATGTATAATTATAATTAACCCACCCCATCCCAACCACTTTTCCACCACTGACTCCCCCCAATCCCGACCATTTTTGGAAAAAAAAATTTTGGGGCTCAAACCTCCACTTTTGGTGAGAAACATCGAAAATTCATAGAGAAATGGCTCACCTGAGGTTTAAAATACTCGATACAGGTAGGAATACCTCCTTACCCTACTGGATTTTCGAACAGGCTGGCACCAAAGAAAACGAGTTCTATGGGAGGATAACTATTTCACACCACTCATAAATGGGATTTATTTATTTACTTGGTACGAATTTATATGTAGTATGAGAGTATATTGGTTTTCAAGCAGTAATATAGGCATTATAAGCATTGTTTCACTCACTAACTCATCACCATACCTGACCCTTTTTTGCCACATTACCTGATCATCATTTCTGACTGTTTCTTCCTCTAATGCTATGCAAAAGTTTGTCCTCCACATTGTCATTGATTGGGGAATCACTCTGGCCCTGAATTTCGTACCGTGGCATAACATGGCTTTACTGGCCAGGTCACTGATAACAGGTGAATTGTTGAGACAATGGCATGCAGGGGGGGGGAGGAGGTCATGCTGGGTAAGGCATTGTCCCTGCCTGGCATCTTGTAGAGGAAGGTGTCACGTGTATATGTACTAAAAATCACTCGCGAAAATTGAAAATTGTTCAAATTAGGGACCTTGCAATTGATTCGCGTTTATGTATGTCGACGGGATTGGCAGTGACAAAACGTTTGGACGTTAAAGAACATCGATGGGACGCCACGGGTTAAAATGGAAGTGACAAAACTTTTATGAATTGCATCAGTATCAGTTTACAATATATTTCTTAGTTTTTATCTTGAAGGTTACATGGTTGGTAATAGTTTTTAATTCATCTGGCAAATTATTCCATATTAAACAACCAGAGGAAGCAACAAATCTTTTAAATTTTTCAGTCAGTGGTTTAGGGGGTTCTACAGTAAGTTAGATTTACCATTTTGTAAATTGTAAGGATGGAGACTTGCCATATTCTGAAAGTTGATGGCAGTGGGATGGCGTAATTGATTATATACAAATTCTAGTGTCTCTACTCTGTATCTATCTTGTATTTTTAGTATCCCCAAATGCTCAAAGAGGGGATCGGTATGTTCTCTGTAACTTACTCCTGAAATTATTCAGACATTTTTTTTTTCTGAAGTAAGAGAAGCTGCTGCATAGAGGACTTTACTCTCGAGTTTCAGGCAACATTGCAATATTGTAAATTGAGGTAAATTAGACTGTAATATAAATTTTCAGTACATCTTTAGTTTAGTTGTTTTTAATCTTTTAAATCATTCTAATTGATCTGGCTAATTTACCACTAATGATATGTATCTGATCTTTCCAAGATAAGTTTTCATCAGTAGTAACACAGAGGAATTTTGTGTAGGTACATCTTTCTAGTACATTATTTCCTATTCTTAGGTTAGTGTTTTGGTCATATTGCTTACTTCATTCAGATATTAAATAATGGGTCTTCACAGCATTAAGAGATTGTATATTTGCTAAGAGCCAATTATATAGAGCTGAATATTATTATGAATATAGAGCTGAATATTATTCGGCTCTATATTCATAGTACGTTCTAGAGTTTCTAAATCTGAATCTGAGCAAAAAAATTTATGTCGTCAACAAATAAAATAAACTTCAAAATGCTAGATGCATTGAGAAAGTCATTGATATACAGTACCTTATATAAAAAAGAGTAATGGCCCCAAGGCTGAGCCCTGAGGTACTGTACACCAGCGGAAACAGTTTCGTTACTGGATCTGACTCCGTTAAAGTTAGTGAACTGTTTTCTCTCAAACAGTTACGAAACCAGGACAAATTCTCTATTTCTTATCCCATTTTGTTCCACTTTACGAAAAAAGATGTCATGACTCATAGTGTCAAAAGCTTTTTTTAAATATAGGAAAATACCCATTGTAAATTTCCCTTGGTTGTAATTCAGCAATGATATTATTTAATATATGTATAATTGCTGTTTGTGGTGAAGAATTCTTTCTGAAGCCAAACTGGCATTCGGTTAATACATTATTAGCCTCCAGAAACACCGACAGTCGATCATTCAATGCTTTTTCTAACATTTTACTTATCGTTGAAAGTTTTCATACTGGGCAGTAATTTGACGCTTGAAGGGGATCACCACCCTTGAGTATTGGTATTATTTTCGCCACATTCAAGTCACTGAGAAATGCTCCATTATGAATGACAGATTGATCAGTTCTGGTATCACACGAGCCAGGGCAGAAATTATTTCCTTTATGAATTAAATATGTATTTCGTTATGCCCAGGACTAGATTCCTTCAGAGTCATAACTATATCAGCTACTTCCTCTGGTGTTGTTGGGGATAACTGAAAGTTAGGGTAGTTACCATTTAGATACTGCATGGGTGAAATACAGCAGATCGGTAGACTGTTTTGTAACTTTTTACCAATTGTAGAAAAACAGGTGTTTAAGTAGTTGCATACTTTATAAAGGTCAGCTTCCATTTGGTCTGCAATCAATAATTTTTCAATATTAGTTGTTTTATTATGTGATTTCTGCATCAACTCATTAATAACTCCCTATACAGCTTTACTATTAACAAAAGCTAATTGCAATTTAGTTTTGCAGTAGTTCTGTTTTGCACTGTTTAATGTTATCCATATTTTTGTATTTCCTATATTGTTCCCCACAGGTTTTACGTTATAGGTTTCTTTGTATATTTTTTATAAAGAAAATGCCTAGTTTTAATAAGCTTCCTGAGTTCCTTTGTTACCCACGTTTACGAATTATTTTCACTGAAATTCGGAGAATCACCAGTGGAAGATGCATACCAATTGCTTGCATGACACAGTTCATAAAACCAGTATAAATTTTATGTACATCATTATCCAGCTGATTATGACAAAACAGTTCTTCCACAGTGGCACACAGATCGGTTGTCCTAAGGTATTTGTAATCTTTGTATGTGATATTTTTGTGAGTTTGAGTATTTTTTAATTCTTTAGAGCACATTATGTACGTTAAAAAGTGATCAGTGACATCAGTAATTAAAATTCCACAATTCATCAAACTGTTAAAATCGTTGGTCCAGATATGATCAATAAGAGTTGTGCACTGAGTCCCCACTCTAACTGATTTATTAATGCAAGAGAAAAAGCCATGTTCATAGAGATTGTAACAGAAACCTTTAGCTCTCCTCTCCTTTCACTGATCCACGTGGTGAAAAAGCCTACATCTTTTCTATCCTTAATGACCTAGCGCAGCTTGTACAGCACTCTAATTGTATCCTTGACCTCCTTGGAGAGAGCATCAACATATTTGACCTCTTTCTTACAACTAATCCTCCTGACGATGTTAGTCTTTCCTCTTCTTTGGGCTCCTCCGATCACAACCTTATTACCTTAACCTGTCCCATTGCTCCAGTGCGGCCCGTGAACCCTCCAAAGAAACGTCGGTTGTGGCACTTTGGAGCTGCTGATTGGGAGGCCCTTGAGGAGTACTTCTTTGATTTTCCATGGAATGATTATCGCTTCCATGGCCGGGAGACATCTGAGAGTGACTTGCGCATTACGGAGGTTATTCTCTCGGGCATGGAAGCATATATTCCCTTCTCATATCCTTTGACTAATGCAAGAAAGCCTTGGTTTGATCACACTAGTTCTAATGCTGTTCACAACATGGAAAGGGCCTATAAAAGGTACCAGAGCCAACCCACCCCTGAGTCACATGTTTCTTATATTTCTGCCCAAAACAATGCTAAGTCTGTTCTTCACGCTGCTAAAAATTATTTCATCCGTGCAAAATGCTATTAACTCTCCAGCTCGAATTCTTCCCGCTCCTTCTGGCACTTTGCCAAAAACCATTCTAACAACTTTACCTCATCATCCTTCCCTCCTCTTTTCCACTCTGATGACTCTGTAGCTATTTCTTCTACTGACAAAGCATATCTCTTCGTTCAGACTTTCTCTCCAATTCCGCCTTAGAAGATTCCAGTGCTTTTCCTCCATCACTTCCCTCCTCTGACGTCCTCATGGTTGACATTAAAATTTCTTCAGCTGATGTATTTTCAAGAACTGTGCTTCTGTGCTTACACCCTACCTAGGTAAACGCTTTTGCATCTGTGTATCAACTTGCAGCTTTCCCTCTTGCTGAAAGTTTGCTCTCATTCAGCCAGTGCCAAAGAACAGTGACCATTCCCAACCCTCAAACTATCCCCCAATTGCTTTAACATCCTGTGTCTCAAAAGTTGTCGAGTCCATTCTTAACAGAAAAATGTTAAATCGTCTTTCCTATCATAACCTACTTTCTGACCGTCAGTATGGGTTCAGTTAGAGGTGCTCCACTGGCGATCTTCTCATCTACCTTTCAGACTCCCTGGTCATCCTCCTTTCGGGACTTTGGCGAAAGCTTTGCCATTGCACTTGACATCTCCAAGGCTTTCGATCGAGTCTGGCCAGTGCCAAACAACAGTGACCATTCCCAACCCTCAAACTATCGCCCAATTGCTTTAACATCCTGTGTCTCAAAAGTTGTCGAGTCCATTCTAAAAAGAAAAATGTTAAATCGTCTTTCCTATCATAACCTACTTTCTGATCGTCAGTATGGGTTCAGTTAGAGGCGCTCCACTGGCGATCTTCTCATCTACCTTTCAGACTCCTGGTCATCCTCCTTTCGGGACTTTGGAGAAAGCTTTGCCATTGCACTTGACATCTCCAAGGCTTTCGATCGAGTCTGGCAAAAATATTTAATTTCCAAACTACCCTCTTAAAGTTCCTATCCCTCTATCTGTGCCTTCATCTATAGCTTCCTTTCTGGTCATTCTACAGCTGCTGTAGTAGACGACCATTGTTCTCCTAGATCTATCAACAGTGGTGTTCCTCAGGGCTATGTCCTATCACCAATTCTCATCTTTTTATTCATCAATGACCTTCTAAGCTGTACATCTAACCCTATCCACTCGTACGCTGATGATACCACCCTTCACCTTTCCATTCGGTTCTCGCAACGTCCATCTCAGCAGTTACTTCAACAAATAAGGGCTGAAGCTATGGCATACTTAATGTCTGACTTGGCTTGTATCTCTGACTTGGGTAAAAATAATCTTGTTTTTAATGCATCAAAGCCTCAGTTCTTACACCTATCAACCTGACAAAATCTTCCACAGGAGTACTCACTGATGTTTAATAATATCCAGGTTAATCCTGCATCATCCTTGAACATGCTTGGGGTTTCCTTCTCTCAGGACTTATCTTGGAAAAACCATATTACATCTCTTGTAAAATCTGCTTCCAAGAGATTAGGTGTGCTAAGCCGACTCCGTACCTTCTTTACCCCTGCACAGTTGTTGACATTATACATGGGTTTTATTCGCCCCTGTGTAGAGTATAACTCTCATGTGTGGGGAGGCTACCCACATACAGCTCTTCTTAACCCGCACCATCCCGGCGATGTGAATTAATGTCCGCACATGATATGCACTCATGTCCCAGCAACGTGAATTAATGCGGCAACATTGCAAGTTGCATAATTTTCAAATTTTTCAAAATTCCTGCCTGATTTTTTTTCGCCCGCCTACGGAAGCCTCACCTACTCACCGCCAGGCGGATAATCCCCTAGACCCAGATTAACCCCACCTAACCCTGTGATCGTCCACTTACCTGTCAGCAGTCACCCAGGTCAGACATGGTGCATCGTGGGCTCTCAGACGAGGAGATACAAGTCGCCCTGGATGCCTTTACAGGGGATAGTGATTCCCCACTGGATGACGACACCCTTGATGTCGATTACGTGCAGCCTGAGGAGGTTGCCAGCAGCAGTGATGAGGAGGTCCCTTTCCCAAGGAAGGTCAAATATATAACATATAGGAGGGCAGGGGACGGCCAGCCTGCACCATGTGCTGCATCTAGGCAGCAACACATACCATCAGATGAGGACGAGGACGAGGACGAAGAAGCAGTACATTGTGGCATATTTTCCTGGCTGGGGAAGGAAAAGATATCGCCACGTGGGACTGGGACAGACGTCACATCGCGACTGTTTCACAGGTATGTTCCTTCTATGTGTTCTGTGGCAGGAAGTAGTGGTGTGGGGATGGTTAGGGCAGCAGAAAGTGAAAGTGTTGGGGCGGGAGAGCGCAGACAGATTCGTGAAAGTGAGAGTGGTGTGGAGGAGGCAACACGTCCACGTGGTGCTCGTGTTAAGCGTGGTGTGGGTTAGCAGAAAATGAAAGCACTTGTCTAACATGTAAAGGGGTAATATGTTATATTGGGAGTATTATAAAGGGTGAATAATTAGATTTTGAGTTGAAAAAATAATGACAGTACCTGAAGTCACGTGGTAGCGCTATTGCTATGCTCATTCTTTTCGTAAAGCATGTACATCTATAAAAGCAATTGTATAACATGAAAAGGGCTAATATGTTATATTGGAAGTATTATAAAAGGTGAATAATTAGATTTCGAGTGACCTGAACTCACGTGGTTACGCTATTGCTATGCTCATTCTTTTCGTAAAGCATGTACATCTATAAAAGCAATTGTATAACATGTAAAGGGGTAATATGTTATATTAGAAGTAACACCGCGACTGTTCCATAGGTATGGTTCTCCTTTAGACCCTGGGGCAGAACCTAATGGTGTGGGAAGGGTTACGCCAGGAGAAACCGGAAGTGGTGGGCCGGAAGAGCAAGGACAGGTGCGATGTAAGGAGAGTCTTGTGAGAGCGGCATCACGTCCACATGCTCTTTTTGTGCGGCGTGGAGGGGAGGAGCAGCCGCTCCCTAGCACCTCATTCGACCCTCTGCATTCCCTTACTTCCTCCCCACAGCCCCAGGAAGTGGGGAAAAGAAGGAAAGGGAAGGGAAAGGGAAAAGGAAAGGGGAGAAGTAAGAGGAGTGCGAGTGGGGAAAGGGACCGCTCTGCACCTCCCCAACCTCCACCACCACCATCCCCTCCCCACCCTGAGGAACACGACGATGGGCATGTGGCTGGGGACGAAAATGTCACGTGGGACTGGGTAGATGGGAGCAACTTCACTCCCATCATTCACCCATTTACAGAGGAGTGGCGGTCTGGCTGCACTGCTCCTGGCATCAACGCTAGCTCCACGAGACTAGATTTTTTCCAACTTTACTTCAGGGAGCCGTTTGTTCAACAAATTGTTGAACAAACAAATCTGTTCGCAGGGAGCCAGAGCGGTGAGAGTGAGCTTCAGGGCACAACCAGCAGACACACCCAGCAGAACGATTATCCAGTAAGCCTAGGTGAGATATTCGTGTTCCTTGCCCTGGTGCTTTTGATGGGTATTATAAAAAAAAAATCAAATTCTGGTCTATTGGACGACTGATCCTATGACCCTAACCCCCTTTTTTGGGCAAGTGATGGGTAGGAATCGCTTCCAACAAATTCTCAGCCGCCTCCACTTTTTTGATGCTGATGACCCAGCAAATGCTAATAATACTGATAAAATGAGGAGAATTAGGCTTGTTTTTGATCACCTACGGGAAATGTTCCACTCCTCATTTTATCCTTACAGAGACCTTGTCATAGACGAGAGTCTCGAGCTGTGGAGAGGCAATATTGCCTTTCGCCAGTATATACCCACCAAAAGACACCGTTTTGGGTTCAAGATCTTTGTTATGTGTGACTGTAAGACTGGTTATGTGTACCCGGGCACACAGACAGACATAACAGAAGATCGTAGCATCGGACTCTCAGGGACCGTGGTGAAGACAATGATAGAGGATTACCTTCATCGTG
Organism: Coenobita brevimanus; assembly: GCF_032717465.1. Taxonomy (NCBI): domain Eukaryota; kingdom Metazoa; phylum Arthropoda; class Malacostraca; order Decapoda; family Coenobitidae; genus Coenobita; species Coenobita brevimanus. Next base: position 19,848,853 of record NC_137037.1, on the reverse strand, counting down.
GTCATGTCCTCTATCTGGATAACTGGTACACTAGTCCTCTTCTCGCTAGGTTCCTCCACCTACACGACACTGGAGTCTGTGGGACAGTGAAAAGAAATCGACGGCATATGGTCAAGTTGGGGAAAAAGCTGGACAGGAACGAGGTGGTGTTCTTTCAAGTGAACAACATTCTCGCCACCCTGTGGTATCATAACAGGGAAGTGTTCCTCCTCTCAACAGTCCACCGTCCCCTCATGCACCGTACAGACTCCGTCGATCACCATAGTGAGAGGAGGCGCCACATCTGGAAACCTGAGTCTGTACTGGACTACAACATCAACATGAGGCTCGTGGATCAGTCAGACTCAATGATTTCCAATGTGGATTGTGCCAGGACCACGATGAAGTGGTATAAGAAGCTCTTCTTCCACCTGCTGGACATCACGATCCTCAATGCACATTACCTCCACGCAATGACGACCGGAGTGACAGAAACATTTGAGGGGTTTGTCAGAGAGCTCGCCCGCGAGATTTTCGCAAGATATGCAGAGGACAGGCCTACCCGCACACCACGGCCACCTGCAGCCAGCCAAAATCCCCTACGGCTAACAGGCCGCCACTACCCCAGTACAATTCCTCCCCAAGGCAACAGGCCCTACCCCCAGCAGAGATGCCACGTGTGCCGGCACACTACAGTATGACCTACCCAGGTCAGAAGAGACACTAGGTATGAGTGTGTGGAGTGCAACGTTGCTCTCTGCCTGCAACCGTGCTTCCGTAAGTATCATAATAACAGGCACTATTGAAAGTGTGTGTAGTGTGGTAAGGCCTGTACATACGCGATAAAGTGTCGCTCAATATCATAATAGTCCCATGTTATCTTATGTGATACTAATCATAGGAGGTTGTATAGTTACTGTAAAGTTAGTATGTAAGTTGAAAAATAGTCGAAGTTGAAAGTCACAGAACATACAGTCAGTAGGTAAATAAGCGCTAGGAAGAATTCTGTTCACGATGTAAGAGGAGTGGGAAATTTCCTAAGGGCTCTAAATTTAGCCACCAATTATGGGGTAAGCTGTTTCCCAGTGTACCACCATCCCACCTCTCTCTCTCTCTCTCTCGCTCTCTCTCTCTCTCTCTCTCTCTCTCTCTCTCTCTCTCTCTCTATATATATATATATATATATATATATATATATATATATATATATTAGGATAAGGCCTTCTGTAAATCGTGTACTACTGTGAAAGCAAATGTCTAACATGGAAAAGGCCAGAATGTAATGTGAGAAGTACTATAAAGGGGGAGAAAATAAATTCAGAGGTGAAAAAATAATGACATGACATGATTTACCTACGTAAATTAGCATTACTTCTATGCTAATTCTTTTCATAAAGCATGTACTTCTGTAAAAGCAATTGTCTAACATGTAAATGGGTAATATGTTATGTTATAAGTAATCAAAAAGGTGAAAAAATAGAATCTGAGTTGAAAAAAGCATGAAAGACCAAGTTGTCACTTGGTAAATAAGCACTATTTTTATGCTAATTCTTTTCGTAAAGCAAGTACATCTATAAAACTAATTGTATAACATGTAAGTGGGTTATATATTATGTTATAAGTAATCTAAAAGGTGAAAAAATAGAATCTGAGTTGAAAAAAGCATGAAATAAAATGATCTCACTTGGTAAATAAGCGCTACTTTTATGCTAATTCTTGTCATAATGCCTCAAAATATGTACAAACAATTATGTAAAGTTGAAAATGGTATGATGTTATTGTGGAAGTAATATGGAACATGAAAAAATACAATAGCTGATGAAATAACGATGTTTGTTATCCATCGGTGACATAATCGACCGATTTCGCTAGGGTCGCACAATGGTACATACCTTATTTCTCAGTTTTCTCTGTATAAAACCCAATATACTTCTGGTATACATATTTCCAACATATGAACACATGATAATAAACGTATACTGCATCAGTTCAGAGTACCCGTGCCACCATAGAAAACGTACGGCGAAAAGACAACTCATAGAGCATGGCAGTACCTGTCAAACTTATGTGCTCCAGGTAAGCCATTTCTGGACCCAAGGGACACCTTTCTTTGTGATTTTCCTTAGTTTCTGACCAAAAGCGAATGTTTGAGCAAAAAAAAAAAAAATGGTCCAAAAAAGCCGGGACTGGGGCGGACCAAAGTTCAGAAAACGTCGGGATTGGGCGGGTTAATAGGGTGGAGTCAAAGACTTTTCGTCTCATTAACTCTCCTCCTCTTACTGGCTCCATTCAACCTCTGTCTCTTCGTCACACTGTTGCATCTTTATCTCTTTTCTGTTGCTACTTTAATGGTCACTGCTCCTCTAAACTGTCTGCTTGCATCCCTCCACCACTACGACGGGCGTGAGGCACCTGTCTAGCAACAAACTCTCATCCCTTCTCTGTCCAACTCTCCAATGCAAGAATTTATCGTTCCTCCCAGTCTTTCGTTTATGGAACAGGTCATCTCTGGAACTGTCTCTATTCTTTCAAACGCAGTTTGTCCAGGCATCTCGAAATGAATGGATCTTGAATTTGGTTCTCTTTTTTATTGTTTTTGTTTTTTTCTTGGAAGGAACGGTTTGCCTGCTCGAGGCCTTTGGTTCCATATTCCCTGCAATAAAAATACATATAAATCAATCAATAAATCTATCTATCTATCTATCTATATCTATCTATCTGTATCTATCTATCTATCTATCTACAGTATCTATCTATCTATCTATCTATATCTATCTATCTATCTACAGTATCTGTCTATCTATCTATCTATTTATATACCTATAGATAGATAGATAGATAGATAGATAGGTAGATAGATAGATAGATTTAAGTCATGTTTAGTAAGCTTTTGTTAATATCTCCATGGTCTCTCCCTCCAGCGTCCCTGGACATCACAACCCAGTACTTCATGGGCATTATCTACCGAGCCTGTTCCGTCATAAATGGAAATTTCCACTCAGCCCTAATGTGGTTTGGCTGGGCAGCCAACATCTCCCCTGGGAAGGCCCACACCAGATGAGTCATCACCCCCGTACACCCCCATCTCTGCCTCTCTTTCCCCTTCCCCCCTGCCTGTAGCCGCTCCCACTGGCGTGCACGTGGGCATGGCTGTGCACATGGTGTGACAAGACGTGCTGGCCAGAAATCACGGCCAAGTCTCCCAGGTGTTAAGATAGTGGATGCCTTGGTGTGGGAGGAATGGACAGGATTCGGGCCCTTTGTGCCAACCTTTGATGCAGAAACTGCACACCGGGGCAGGTGTGCAGTTTGGTGAGCTGTTGCATAGACCCTGGACTATGACGTCTTTCTTCAAGGCAATCTTCACCACTGCCATTATGCAGTATCTTGTTGATGAAATCAACTATCACCAGACCATAAGTGTGTGCTTGCTGGATGTTTTGGCCAGTGAGAGTACAAAAATGAAGCATTGGGTTCCAGTGGAGATGGGGGAGTTATATGTGTGGCTTGCCTTGACTATGATGATGGCCCACATGAGAAAACGTGTGCTCTATGATTATGGGCCTGTAGACGAACTTGTTGGCACACCTGTCGTTGAGAAATACATGGCCGGTGATAGGTACCTGGCCTTATTGCTGTTCCTGCATTTCAACATCAATTATGGGCCAGTGCCCAATGATAGGTTATGGAGTCTTTTGCATGTCTTTTTCAGCCGTTTCAGAAAGTGGTTATTGGCGAGTCGTTTGTGTTGTTCCAGAGCCGTCTAGCATTTATACACTCTGTTCCCAGAAAGCATCACCGTTTTGGAATGAAGTTCTTTGTCCTATGTGACTGCAAAACTGGATATGTGCTTGATGTAATAGTTTATTCAGCTACAGATGTTGATATATCTAGTAATGATCTCCATGTTTTTTCTGCATCAGTCGTGAAAGTGCTCATGGACAAATATTTCAACAGGCACCACATCCTATACACTGACAATTATTACACCTTCCTCCGTGTTGACTGGATATTTACTTGAACATGGTACTGGGTCCTGTAGAACTGTCCATGATGGCAGAAAGAATTTTGCATCTTTCCCAGAGAAAACAGTTAAAGGTTCCCTCCTGACCCGAAAATGTGGTAACATGTTAGTCCTTATGTGACACAAAAAGTGTAAGATTAACAGGCTGACCACAGTTCATAAGGGAGTAATGGAGGACACACTCAAGACAGACTTTAGGACCAGGGAACCCGTGTTCAAGCCAGATGCTGTCAATGACTACAGCATCAACATGTGGCTCATTGATAAGTCAGACATGCAGATAAGGAAAGTCGATTGCCTCCATGAATCCTGTCGGTGGTATAAGAAAGTATTCTTACACCTTCTTGATACTGGTGTCCTGAACTACTATTCAAGCACGCTTGGCGAAGGAATATTTCTCTACTAGAGTTTGAGAAAGCGCTAGCACACGAGCTACTTGCAGAGTGTGCAATTGCACAATTGACACTTGGGAGGTGGGGGATGTACCAGGCAGCGATGGCAAACAGGCTGGGGTGCACTCAGTATTTACAGTGTCACCGTCTTGTCGACGTAGGCTGTACACCTGCAGGTCAGCCGGCCTACTGGCGCTGCCATGTGTGCAGCAAGAGATAACGCAGCTCCTCCACGTGGAAGGAAACCTCCTACCAGTGTGATGAATGTAAGGTCCTGTTATGCCCTAAATGCTTCTTTGAGTATCACTCTGAACATGATTATTAAGAAGGTGTGTAGAAAACTGTAAAAAGTGAACAGATGTGCACAATTTATTTATTTCTTATGAGGGGTTGATTTATGAGAAAAGTGAAAATATTTTTCATGGTATTGTGATGCCATGTTCGCATTTTTAGTTAGCTGTTTTCTGGGGAGGGGCACTAACCCTCGCCAACCCACTTGTTGTCACATAAAGAACACCTGTTCGTTGGTTATAAGGTTACCATACCACCCAACGTTGTAAATGCTTTCCTGGTTTACAGGAAATCATTTGGCTTGCCACTCAGTGTAGAGCTACCTTAAAAACCGAGTACACAGTGAGGTGGTTTGGACATGTGGAGAGTATGGAGAGTGAGAGACTGACGAGGAGAGTATGTGAGTGAGGTGGAGGGGGAGAGGGAGGGGGAGGCCAAGGATGAGATGGAGGGATCGAGTGGAGAGGTATATGAGAGAGGGGGGTGTGAGCTGGGAGCAGGACAGTGAAATGGCATGGGACAAGTCGACATGGAAGCTATATGTTTGTGGCAACCCCTTACGGGATTAAGGCGTCTGGCAATAGATAGATAGAAAGATGATGCCATGCTTGATAGTAGTTTGAGTAACCCTACCTGATGTAAGAGAGAAAACCAAAAGTGAACATAAGAAAATTATTATAATGGGTAGAACTATAGTTTCCTCTTACATAATCGTGATATGTTTGCCAAGATGTGACATGAAGCGTATTTGTGAGTTGAAGTACAAAAGCTGTTTAGAATGTAAGTATTATTTTCAAGATGCCTGAGAATAGCAGAAAGAAGCCAATACTTAAGCACAAGTGTATATCTTATATTGAACCTGAGTTCCTTTGTTACCCACAGTTTACGATTTATTTTCACTGGAATTCAGAGAATCACCAATGGAAGATGCATCTCAATTGCTTGCATGACACATTTCATAAAACCAGTATAAATTTTATGTACATCATTATCCAGCTGATGATGACAAAACAATTCTTCCACAGTGGCACACAGATCGGTTGTCCTAAGGTATTTGTAATCTTTGTATGTGATATTTTTGTGAGTTTGAGTATTTTTTAATTCTTTAGAGCACATTATGTACGTTAAAAAGTGATCAGTGACATCAGCAATTAAAATTACGCAATTCATCAAACTGTTAAAATCGTTGGTCCAGATATGATCAATAAGAGTTGTGCACTGAGTCCCCACTCTAACTGGTTTATTAATGCAAGAGAAAAAGCCATGTCCATAGAGATTGTAACAGAAACCTTTGTCTCTCCTCTCCTTTCACTGATCCACGTGGTGAATGAGCCTACATTTTTTCTATCCTTAATGACCTAGTGCAGCTTGTACAGCACCCTACCTGTATCCCTGACCTCCTTGGAGAGAGCTTCAACATATTTGACCTCTTTCTTACAACTAATCCTCCTGACGATGTTAGTCTTTCCTCTTCTTTGGGCTCCTCCGATCACAACCTTATTACCTTAACCTGTCCCATTGCTCCAGTGCGGCCCGTGAACCCTCCAAAGAAACGTCGGTTGTGGCACCTTGGAGCTGCTGATTGGGAGGCACCTAGGGAGTACTTCTTTGATTTTCCATGGAATGATTATTGCTTCCATGGCCGGGAGACATCTGAGAGTGCCTTGTGCATTACGGAGGTTATTCTCTCGGGCATGGAAGCATGTATTCCCTTCTCATATCCTTTGACTAATGCAAGAAAGCCTTGGTTTGACACACTAGTTCTAATGCTGTCCACAACAAGGAAAGGGCCTATAAAAGGTACCAGAGCCAACCCACCCCTGAGTCACATGTTTCTTATATTTCTGCCCAAAACAATGCTAAGTCTGTTCTTCACGCTGCTAAAAATTATTTCATCTGTACGAAATGCTATCAACTCTCCAGCTCGAATTCTTCCCGCTCCTTCTGGCATTTTGCCAAAAACCATTCTAACAACTTTACCTAATCATCCTTCCCTCCTCTTTTCCACTCTGATGGCTCTGTAGCTATTTCTTCTACTGACAAAGGATATCTCTTCGTTCAGACTTACTCTCCAATTCCACCTTAGAAGATTCCAGTGCTTTTCCTCTATCACTTCCCTTCTCTGACGTCCTCATGGTTGACATTAAAATTTCTTCAGGTGATGTATTTTCTGCCATAACTGGCCTAAGAACTAACAAGGCACATGGGCCTGATGGAGTCCTTCCTCTTGTCCTCAAGAACTGTGCTTCTGTGTTCTTACACCCTACCTAGGTAAACGCTTTTACATCTGTGTATCAACTTGCATCTTTCCCTCTTGCTGGAAGTTTGCTCTCATTCAGCCAGTGCCAAAGAACAGTGACCATTCCCAACCTTCAAACTATCGCCCAATTCCTTTAACATCCTGTGTCTCAAAAGTTGTCAAGTCCATTCTTAACAGAAAAAATTAAAATTTGTCTTTCCTATTATAACCTACTTTCTGATCGTCAGTACAGGTTCAGTTAGAGGCGCTCCACTGGCGATCTTTTCATCTACCTTTCAGACTCCTGGTCATCCTCCTTTTGGGACTTTGGCGAAAGCTCTCCCATTGCACTTGACGTCTCCAAGGCTTTCGATCAAGTCTGGCAAAAATATTTAATTTCCAAACTACCCTCTTAAAGTTTCTATCCCTCTATCTGTGCCTTCATCTATAGGTTCCTTTCTGGTCATTCTATAGCTGCTGTTGTAGACGACCATTGCTCTTCTCCTGGATCTATCAACAGTGGTGTTCCTCAGGGCTCTGTCCTATCACCAATTCTCATCTTTTTATTCATCAATGACCTTCTAAGCTGTAAATCTAACCCTATCCACTCATACGCTGATGATACCACCCTTCACCTTTCCATTCGGTTCTCGCAACGTCCATCTCAGCAGTTACTTCAACAAACAAGGGCTGAAGCTATGGCATACTTAATGTCTGACTTGGCTTTTATCTCTGACTTGGGTAAAAATAATCTTGTTTTTAATGCATCAAAGCCTCAGTTCTTACACCTATCAACCTGACAAAATCTTCCACAGGAGTACTCACTGATGTTTAATAATATCCAGGTTAATCCTGATTCATCCTTGAACATGCTTGGGGTATCCTTCTCACGGGACTTATCTTGGAAAAATCATATTACATCTATTGTAAAATCTGCTCCCAAGAGATTAGGTGTGCTAAGCCGACTCCATACCTTCTTTACCCCTGCACAGTTGTTGACTTTATACACGGGTTTTATTCGCCCCTGTGTAGAGTACAACTCTCATGCGTGGGGAGGCTTCCCACATACAGCTCTTCTTAATAGGGTGGAGTCAAAGGCTTTTCGTCTCATTAACTCTCCTCCTTTTACTGGCTCCATTCAACCTCTGTCTCTTCGTCACACTCTTGCATCTTTATCTCTTTTCTCTTTCTACTTCAATGGTCACTGCTCCTCTGAACTATCTGCCTGCATCCCTCCACCACTACGACGGGCGTGTGGCACCTGTCTAGCAACAAATTCTCATCCCTTCTCTGTCCAACTCTCCAATGCAAGAATTTATCGTTCCTCCCAGTCTTTCGTTTATGGAACAGGTCATCTCTGGAACTGTCTCAATTCTTTCAAACGCAGTGTGTCCAGGCATCTCGAAATGAATGGATCTTGAATTTGGTTCTCTTTTTTATTGTTTTTGTTTTTTTCTTGGAAGGAACGGTTTGCCTGCTCGAGGCCTTTGGTTCCATATTCCCTGCAATAAAAATACATATAAATCAATCAATAAATCTATCTATCTATCTATCTATATCCATCTATCTGTATCTATCTATCTATCTACAGTATCTATCTATCTATCTATCTATATCTATCTATCTATCTACAGTATCTGTCTATCTATCTATCTATTTATATACCTATAGATAGATAGATAGATAGATAGGTAGATAGATAGATAGATTTAAGTCATGTTTAGTAAGCTTTTGTTAATATCTCCATGGTCTCTCCCTCCAGCGTCCCTCGACATCACAACCCAGTACTTCATGGGCATTATCTACCGAGCCTGTTCCGTCATAAATGGAAATTTCCACTCAGCCCTAATGTGGTTTGGCTGGGCAGCCAACATCTCCCCTGGGAAGGCCCACACCAGATGAGTCATCACCCCCGTACACCCCCATCTCTGCCTCTCTTTCCCCTTCCCCCCTGCCTGTAGCCGCTCCCACTGGCGTGCACGTGGGCATGGCTGTGCACATGGTGTGACAAGACGTGCTGGCCAGAAATCACGGCCAAGTCTCCCAGGTGTTAAGATAGTGGATGCCTTGGTGTGGGAGGAATGGACAGGATTCGGGCCCTTTGTACCAACCTTTGATGCAGAAACTGCACACCGGGGCAGGTGTGCAGTTTGGTGAGCTGTTGCATAGACCCTGGACTACGACGTCTTTCTTCAAGGCAATCTTCACCACTGCCATTATGCAGTATCTTGTTGATGAAATCAACTATCACCAGACCATAAGTGTGTGCTTGCTGGATGTTTTGGCCAGTGAGAGTACAAAAATGAAGCATTGGGTTCCAGTGGAGATGGGGGAGTTATATGTGTGGCTTGCCTTGACTATGATGATGGCCCACATGAGATAACGTGTGCTCTATGATTATGGGCCTGTAGACGAACTTGTTGGCACACCTGTCGTTGAGAAATACATGGCCGGTGATAGGTACCTGGTCTTATTGCTGTTCCTGCATTTCAACATCAATTATGGGCCAGTGCCCAATGATAGGTTATGGAGTCTTTTGCATGTCTTTTTCAGCCGTTTCAGAAAGTGGTTATTGACGAGTCATTTGTGTTGTTCCAGAGCCGTCTAGCATTTATACACTCTGTTCCCAGAAAGCATCACCGTTTTGGAATGAAGTTCTTTGTCCTATGTGACTGCAAAACTGGATATGTGCTTGATGTAATAGTTTATTCAGCTACAGATGTTGATATATCTAGTAATGATCTCCATGTTTTTTCTGCATCAGTCGTGAAAGTGCTCATGGACAAATATTTCAACAGGCACCACATCCTATACACTGACAATTATTACACCTTCCTCCGTGTTGACTGGATATTTACTTGAACATGGTACTGGGTCCTGTAGAACTGTCCATGATGGCAGAAAGAATTTTGCATCTTTCCCAGAGAAAACAGTTAAAGGTTCCCTCCTGACCCGAAAATGTGGTAACATGTTAGTCCTTATGTGACACAAAAAGTGTAAGATTAACAGGCTGACCACAGTTCATAAGGGAGTAATGGAGGACACACTCAAGACAGACTTTAGGACCAGGGAACCCGTGTTCAAGCCAGATGCTGTCAATGACTACAGCATCAACATGTGGCTCATTGATAAGTCAGACATGCAGATAAGGAAAGTCGATTGCCTCCATGAATCCTGTCGGTGGTATAAGAAAGTATTCTTACACCTTCTTGATACTGGTGTCCTGAACTACTATTCAAGCACGCTTGGCGAAGGAATCTTTCTCTACTAGAGTTTGAGAAAGCGCTAGCACACGAGCTACTTGCAGAGTGTGCAATTGCACAATTGACACTTGGGAGGTGGGGGATGTACCAGGCAGCGATGGCAAACAGGCTGGGGTGCACTCAGTATTTACAGTGTCACCGTCTTGTCGACGTAGGCTGTACACCTGCAGGTCAGCCGGCCTACTGGCGCTGCCATGTGTGCAGCAAGAGATAACGCAGCTCCTCCACGTGGAAGGAAACCTCCTACCAGTGTGATGAATGTAAGGTCCTGTTATGCCCTAAATGCTTCTTTGAGTATCACTCTGAACATGATTATTAAGAAGGTGTGTAGAAAACTGTAAAAAGTGAACAGATGTGCATAATTTATTTATTTCTTATGAGGGGTTGATTTATGAGAAAAGTGAAAATATTTTTCATGGTATTGTGATGCCATGTTCGCATTTTTAGTTAGCTGTTTTCTGGGGAGGGGCACTAACCCTCGCCAACCCACTTGTTGTCACATAAAGAACACCTGTTCGTTGGTTATAAGGTTACCATACCACCCAATGTTGTAAAAGCTTTCCTGGTTTACAGGAAATCATTTGGCTTGCCACTCAGTGTAGAGCTACCTTAAAAACCGAGTACACAGTGAGGTGGTTTGGACATGTGGAGAGTATGGAGAGTGAGAGACTGACGAGGAGAGTATGTGAGTGAGGTGGAGGGGGGGGAGAGGGAGGGGGAGGCCAAGGATGAGATGGAGGGATCGAGTGGAGAGGTATATGAGAGAGGGGGGTGTGAGCTGGGAGCAGGACAGTGAAATGGCATGGGACAAGTCGACATGGAAGCTATATGTTTGTGGCAACCCCTTACGGGATTAAGGCGTCTGGCAATAGATAGATAGAAAGATGATGCCATGCTTGATAGTAGTTTGAGTAACCCTACCTGATGTAAGAGAGAAAACCAAAAGTGAACATAAGAAAATTATTATAATGGGTAGAACTATAGTTTCCTCTTACATAATCGTGATATGTTTGCCAAGATGTGACATGAAGCGTATTTGTGAGTTGAAGTACAAAAGCTGTTTAGAATGTAAGTATTATTTTCAAGATGCCTGAGAATAGCAGAAAGAAGCCAATACTTAAGCACAAGTGTATATCTTATATTGAACCTGAGTTCCTTTGTTACCCACAGTTTACGATTTATTTTCACTGGAATTCAGAGAATCACCAATGGAAGATGCATCTCAATTGCTTGCATGACACATTTCATAAAACCAGTATAAATTTTATGTACATCATTATCCAGCTGATTATGACAAAACAATTCTTCCACAGTGGCACACAGATCGGTTGTCCTAAGGTATTTGTAATCTTTGTATGTGATATTTTTGTGAGTTTGAGTATTTTTTAATTCTTTAGAGCACATTATGTACGTTAAAAAGTGATCAGTGACATCAGCAATTAAAATTACGCAATTCATCAAACTGTTAAAATCGTTGGTCCAGATATGATCAATAAGAGTTGTGCACTGAGTCCCCACTCTAACTGGTTTATTAATGCAAGAGAAAAAGCCATGTCCATAGAGATTGTAACAGAAACCTTTGTCTCTCATCTCCTTTCACTGATCCACGTGGTGAATGAGCCTACATTTTTTCTATCCTTAATGACCTAGTGCAGCTTGTACAGCACCCTACCTGTATCCCTGACCTCCTTGGAGAGAGCTTCAACATATTTGACCTCTTTCTTACAACTAATCCTCCTGACGATGTTAGTCTTTCCTCTTCTTTGGGCTCCTCCGATCACAACCTTATTACCTTAACCTGTCCCATTGCTCCAGTGCGGCCCGTGAACCCTCCAAAGAAACGTCGGTTGTGGCACCTTGGAGCTGCTGATTGGGAGGCACCTAGGGAGTACTTCTTTGATTTTCCATGGAATGATTATTGCTTCCATGGCCGGGAGACATCTGAGAGTGCCTTGTGCATTACGGAGGTTATTCTCTCGGGCATGGAAGCATATATTCCCTTCTCATATCCTTTGACTAATGCAAGAAAGCCTTGGTTTGACACACTAGTTCTAATGCTGTCCACAACAAGGAAAGGGCCTATAAAAGGTACCAGAGCCAACCCACCCCTGAGTCACATGTTTCTTATATTTCTGCCCAAAACAATGCTAAGTCTGTTCTTCACGCTGCTAAAAATTATTTCATCTGTACGAAATGCTATCAACTCTCCAGCTCGAATTCTTCCCGCTCCTTCTGGCATTTTGCCAAAAACCATTCTAACAACTTTACCTAATCATCCTTCCCTCCTCTTTTCCACTCTGATGGCTCTGTAGCTATTTCTTCTACTGACAAAGGATATCTCTTCGTTCAGACTTACTCTCCAATTCCACCTTAGAAGATTCCAGTGCTTTTCCTCTATCACTTCCCTTCTCTGACGTCCTCATGGTTGACATTAAAATTTCTTCAGGTGATGTATTTTCTGCCATAACTGGCCTAAGAACTAACAAGGCACATGGGCCTGATGGAGTCCTTCCTCTTGTCCTCAAGAACTGTGCTTCTGTTCTTACACCCTACCTAGGTAAACGCTTTTACATCTGTGTATCAACTTGCATCTTTCCCTCTTGCTGGAAGTTTGCTCTCATTCAGCCAGTGCCAAAGAACAGTGACCATTCCCAACCTTCAAACTATCGCCCAATTCCTTTAACATCCTGTGTCTCAAAAGTTGTCAAGTCCATTCTTAACAGAAAAATTTAAAATTGTCTTTCCTATTATAACCTACTTTCTGATCGTCAGTACAGGTTCAGTTAGAGGCGCTCCACTGGCGATCTTTTCATCTACCTTTCAGACTCCTGGTCATCCTCCTTTTGGGACTTTGGCGAAAGCTCTCCCATTGCACTTGACGTCTCCAAGGCTTTCGATCAAGTCTGGCAAAAATATTTAATTTCCAAACTACCCTCTTAAAGTTTCTATCCCTCTATCTGTGCCTTCATCTATAGGTTCCTTTCTGGTCATTCTATAGCTGCTGTTGTAGACGACCATTGCTCTTCTCCTGGATCTATCAACAGTGGTGTTCCTCAGGGCTCTGTCCTATCACCAATTCTCATCTTTTTATTCATCAATGACCTTCTAAGCTGTAAATCTAACCCTATCCACTCATACGCTGATGATACCACCCTTCACCTTTCCATTCGGTTCTCGCAACGTCCATCTCAGCAGTTACTTCAACAAACAAGGGCTGAAGCTATGGCATACTTAATGTCTGACTTGGCTTTTATCTCTGACTTGGGTAAAAATAATCTTGTTTTTAATGCATCAAAGCCTCAGTTCTTACACCTATCAACCTGACAAAATCTTCCACAGGAGTACTCACTGATGTTTAATAATATCCAGGTTAATCCTGATTCATCCTTGAACATGCTTGGGGTATCCTTCTCACGGGACTTATCTTGGAAAAATCATATTACATCTATTGTAAAATCTGTTCCCAAGAGATTAGGTGTGCTAAGCCGACTCCATACCTTCTTTACCCCTGCACAGTTGTTGACTTTATACACGGGTTTTATTCGCCCCTGTGTAGAGTACAACTCTCATGCGTGGGGAGGCTTCCCACATACAGCTCTTCTTAATAGGGTGGAGTCAAAGGCTTTTCGTCTCATTAACTCTCCTCCTTTTACTGGCTCCATTCAACCTCTGTCTCTTCGTCACACTCTTGCATCTTTATCTCTTTTCTGTTTCTACTTCAATGGTCACTGCTCCTCTGAACTATCTGCCTGCATCCCTCCACCACTACGACGGGCGTGTGGCACCTGTCTAGCAACAAATTCTCATCCCTTCTCTGTCCAACTCTCCAATGCAAGAATTTATCGTTCCTCCCAGTCTTTCGTTTATGGAACAGGTCATCTCTGGAACTGTCTCAATTCTTTCAAACGCAGTGTGTCCAGGCATCTCGAAATGAATGGATCTTGAATTTGGCTCTCTTTTTTATTGTTTTTGTTTTTTTCTTGGAAGGAACGGTTTGCCTGCTCGAGGCCTTTGGTTCCATATTCCCTGCAATAAAAATACATATAAATCAATCAATAAATCTATCTATCTATCTATCTATATCTATCTATCTACAGTATCTATCTATCTATCTATCTATATCTATCTATCTATCTACAGTATCTGTCTATCTATCTATCTATTTATATACCTATAGATAGATAGATAGATAGATAGGTAGATAGATAGATAGATTTAAGTCATGTTTAGTAAGCTTTTGTTAATATCTCCATGGTCTCTCCCTCCAGCGTCCCTCGACATCACAACCCAGTACTTCATGGGCATTATCTACCGAGCCTGTTCCGTCATAAATGGAAATTTCCACTCAGCCCTAATGTGGTTTGGCTGGGCAGCCAACATCTCCCCTGGGAAGGCCCACACCAGATGAGTCATCACCCCCGTACACCCCCATCTCTGCCTCTCTTTCCCCTTCCCCCCTGCCTGTAGCCGCTCCCACTGGCGTGCACGTGGGCATGGCTGTGCACATGGTGTGACAAGACGTGCTGGCCAGAAATCACGGCCAAGTCTCCCAGGTGTTAAGATAGTGGATGCCTTGGTGTGGGAGGAATGGACAGGATTCGGGCCCTTTGTGCCAACCTTTGATGCAGAAACTGCACACCGGGGCAGGTGTGCAGTTTGGTGAGCTGTTGCATAGACCCTGGACTACGACGTCTTTCTTCAAGGCAATCTTCACCACTGCCATTATGCAGTATCTTGTTGATGAAATCAACTATCACCAGACCATAAGTGTGTGCTTGCTGGATGTTTTGGCCAGTGAGAGTACAAAAATGAAGCATTGGGTTCCAGTGGAGATGGGGGAGTTATATGTGTGGCTTGCCTTGACTATGATGATGGCCCACATGAGATAACGTGTGCTCTATGATTATGGGCCTGTAGACGAACTTGTTGGCACACCTGTCGTTGAGAAATACATGGCCGGTGATAGGTACCTGGTCTTATTGCTGTTCCTGCATTTCAACATCAATTATGGGCCAGTGCCCAATGATAGGTTATGGAGTCTTTTGCATGTCTTTTTCAGCCGTTTCAGAAAGTGGTTATTGACGAGTCATTTGTGTTGTTCCAGAGCCGTCTAGCATTTATACACTCTGTTCCCAGAAAGCATCACCGTTTTGGAATTAAGTTCTTTGTCTTATGTGGCTGCAAAACTGGATATGTGCTTGATGTAATAGTTTATTCAGCTACAGATGTTGATATATCTAGTAATGATCTCCATGTTTTTTCTGCATCAGTCGTGAAAGTGCTCATGGACAAATATTTCAACAGGCACCACATCCTATACACTGACAATTATTACACCTTCCTCCGTGTTGACTGGATATTTACTTGAACATGGTACTGGGTCCTGTAGAACTGTCCATGATGGCAGAAAGAATTTTGCATCTTTCCCAGAGAAAACAGTTAAAGGTTCCCTCCTGACCCGAAAATGTGGTAACATGTTAGTCCTTATGTGACACAAAAAGTGTAAGATTAACAGGCTGACCACAGTTCATAAGGGAGTAATGGAGGACACACTCAAGACAGACTTTAGGACCAGGGAACCCGTGTTCAAGCCAGATGCTGTCAATGACTACAGCATCAACATGTGGCTCATTGATAAGTCAGACATGCAGATAAGGAAAGTCGATTGCCTCCATGAATCCTGTCGGTGGTATAAGAAAGTATTCTTACACCTTCTTGATACTGGTGTCCTGAACTACTATTCAAGCACGCTTGGCGAAGGAATCTTTCTCTACTAGAGTTTGAGAAAGCGCTAGCACACGAGCTACTTGCAGAGTGTGCAATTGCACAATTGACACTTGGGAGGTGGGTGATGTACCAGGCAGCGATGGCAAACAGGCTGGGGTGCACTCAGTATTTACAGTGTCACCGTCTTGTCGACGTAGGCTGTACACCTGCAGGTCAGCCGGCCTACTGGCGCTGACATGTGTGCAGCAAGAGATAACGCAGCTCCTCCACGTGGAAGGAAACCTCCTACCAGTGTGATGAATGTAAGGTCCTGTTATGCCCTAAATGCTTCTTTGAGTATCACTCTGAACATGATTATTAAGAAGGTGTGTAGAAAACTGTAAAAAGTGAACAGATGTGCACAATTTATTTATTTCTTATGAGGGGTTGATTTATGAGAAAAGTGAAAATATTTTTCATGGTATTGTGATGCCATGTTCGCATTTTTAGTTAGCTGTTTTCTGGGGAGGGGCACTAGCCCTCGCCAACCCACTTGTTGTCACATAAAGAACACCTGTTCGTTGGTTATAAGGTTACCATACCACCCAACGTTGTAAATGCTTTCCTGGTTCACAGGAAATCATTTGGCTTGCCACTCAGTGTAGAGCTACCTTAAAAACCGAGTACACAGTGAGGTGGTTTGGACATGTGGAGAGTATGGAGAGTGAGAGACTGACGAGGAGAGTATGTGAGTGAGGTGGAGGGGGGGGAGAGGGAGGGGGAGGCCAAGGATGAGATGGAGGGATCGAGTGGAGAGGTATATGAGAGAGGGGGGTGTGAGCTGGGAGCAGGACAGTGAAATGGCATGGGACAAGTCGACATGGAAGCTATATGTTTGTGGCAACCCCTTACGGGATTAAGGCGTCTGGCAATAGATAGATAGAAAGATGATGCCATGCTTGATAGTAGTTTGAGTAACCCTACCTGATGTAAGAGAGAAAACCAAAAGTGAACATAAGAAAATTATTATAATGGGTAGAACTATAGTTTCCTCTTACATAATCGTGATATGTTTGCCAAGATGTGACATGAAGCGTATTTGTGAGTTGAAGTACAAAAGCTGTTTAGAATGTAAGTATTATTTTCAAGATGCCTGAGAATAGCAGAAAGAAGCCAATACTTAAGCACAAGTGTATATCTTATATTGAACCTGAGTTCCTTTGTTACCCACAGTTTACGATTTATTTTCACTGGAATTCAGAGAATCACCAATGGAAGATGCATCTCAATTGCTTGCATGACACATTTCATAAAACCAGTATAAATTTTATATACATCATTATCCAGCTGATGATGACAAAACAATTCTTCCACAGTGGCACACAGATCGGTTGTCCTAAGGTATTTGTAATCTTTGTATGTGATATTTTTGTGAGTTTGAGTATTTTTTAATTCTTTAGAGCACATTATGTACGTTAAAAAGTGATCAGTGACATCAGCAATTAAAATTACGCAATTCATCAAACTGTTAAAATCGTTGGTCCAGATATGATCAATAAGAGTTGTGCACTGAGTCCCCACTCTAACTGGTTTATTAATGCAAGAGAAAAAGCCATGTCCATAGAGATTGTAACAGAAACCTTTGTCTCTCATCTCCTTTCACTGATCCACGTGGTGAATGAGCCTACATTTTTTCTATCCTTAATGACCTAGTGCAGCTTGTACAGCACCCTACCTGTATCCCTGACCTCCTTGGAGAGAGCTTCAACATATTTGACCTCTTTCTTACAACTAATCCTCCTGACGATGTTAGTCTTTCCTCTTCTTTGGGCTCCTCCGATCACAACCTTATTACCTTAACCTGTCCCATTGCTCCAGTGCGGCCCGTGAACCCTCCAAAGAAACGTCGGTTGTGGCACCTTGGAGCTGCTGATTGGGAGGCACCTAGGGAGTACTTCTTTGATTTTCCATGGAATGATTATTGCTTCCATGGCCGGGAGACATCTGAGAGTGCCTTGTGCATTACGGAGGTTATTCTCTCGGGCATGGAAGCATGTATTCCCTTCTCATATCCTTTGACTAATGCAAGAAAGCCTTGGTTTGACACACTAGTTCTAATGCTGTCCACAACAAGGAAAGGGCCTATAAAAGGTACCAGAGCCAACCCACCCCTGAGTCACATGTTTCTTCTATTTCTGCCCAAAACAATGCTAAGTCTGTTCTTCACGCTGCTAAAAATTATTTCATCTGTACGAAATGCTATCAACTCTCCAGCTCGAATTCTTCCCGCTCCTTCTGGCATTTTGCCAAAAACCATTCTAACAACTTTACCTAATCATCCTTCCCTCCTCTTTTCCACTCTGATGGCTCTGTAGCTATTTCTTCTACTGACAAAGGATATCTCTTCGTTCAGACTTACTCTCCAATTCCACCTTAGAAGATTCCAGTGCTTTTCCTCTATCACTTCCCTTCTCTGACGTCCTCATGGTTGACATTAAAATTTCTTCAGGTGATGTATTTTCTGCCATAACTGGCCTAAGAACTAACAAGGCACATGGGCCTGATGGAGTCCTTCCTCTTGTCCTCAAGAACTGTGCTTCTGTGCTTACACCCTACCTAGGTAAACGCTTTTACATCTGTGTATCAACTTGCATCTTTCCCTCTTGCTGGAAGTTTGCTCTCATTCAGCCAGTGCCAAAGAACAGTGACCATTCCCAACCTTCAAACTATCGCCCAATTCCTTTAACATCCTGTGTCTCAAAAGTTGTCAAGTCCATTCTTAACAGAAAAATTTAAAATTGTCTTTCCTATTATAACCTACTTTCTGATCGTCAGTACAGGTTCAGTTAGAGGCGCTCCACTGGCGATCTTTTCATCTACCTTTCAGACTCCTGGTCATCCTCCTTTTGGGACTTTGGCGAAAGCTTTCCCATTGCACTTGACGTCTCCAAGGCTTTCGATCAAGTCTGGCAAAAATATTTAATTTCCAAACTACCCTCTTAAAGTTTCTATCCCTCTATCTGTGCCTTCATCTATAGGTTCCTTTCTGGTCATTCTATAGCTGCTGTTGTAGACGACCATTGCTCTTCTCCTGGATCTATCAACAGTGGTGTTCCTCAGGGCTCTGTCCTATCACCAATTCTCATCTTTTTATTCATCAATGACCTTCTAAGCTGTAAATCTAACCCTATCCACTCATACGCTGATGATACCACCCTTCACCTTTCCATTCGGTTCTCGCAACGTCCATCTCAGCAGTTACTTCAACAAACAAGGGCTGAAGCTATGGCATACTTAATGTCTGACTTGGCTTTTATCTCTGACTTGGGTAAAAATAATCTTGTTTTTAATGCATCAAAGCCTCAGTTCTTACACCTATCAACCTGACAAAATCTTCCACAGGAGTACTCACTGATGTTTAATAATATCCAGGTTAATCCTGATTCATCCTTGAACATGCTTGGGGTATCCTTCTCACGGGACTTATCTTGGAAAAATCATATTACATCTATTGTAAAATCTGCTCCCAAGAGATTAGGTGTGCTAAGCCGACTCCATACCTTCTTTACCCCTGCACAGTTGTTGACTTTATACACGGGTTTTATTCTCCCTTGTGTAGAGTACAGCTCTTATGTGTGGGGAGGTGTCCACATACAGCTGTTCTCAATAGGGTGGAGTCAGAGGCTTTTCGTCTCATTAACTCTCCTCCTTTTACTGGCTCCATTCAACCTCTGTCTCTTCGTCACACTCTTGCATCTTTATCTCTTTTCTGTTTCTACTTCAATGGACACTGCTCCTCTGAACTATCTGCCTGCATCCCTCCACCACTACGACGGGCGTGTGGCACCTGTCTAGCAACAAATTCTCATCCCTTCTCTGTCCAACTCTCCAATGCAAGAATTTATCGTTCCTCCCAGTCTTTCGTTTATGGAACAGGTCATCTCTGGAACTGTCTCAATTCTTTCAAACGCAGTGTGTCCAGGCATCTCGAAATGAATGGATCTTGAATTTGGCTCTCTTTTTTATTGTTTTTGTTTTTTTCTTGGAAGGAACGGTTTGCCTGCTCGAGGCCTTTGGTTCCATATTCCCTGCAATAAAAATACATATAAATCAATCAATAAATCTATCTATCTATCTATCTATATCTATCTATCTGTATCTATCTATCTATCTATCTACAGTATCTATCTATCTATCTATCTATATCTATCTATCTATCTACAGTATCTGTCTATCTATCTATCTATTTATATACCTATAGATAGATAGATAGATAGATAGGTAGATAGATAGATAGATTTAAGTCATGTTTAGTAAGCTTTTGTTAATATCTCCATGGTCTCTCCCTCCAGCGTCCCTCGACATCACAACCCAGTACTTCATGGGCATTATCTACCGAGCCTGTTCCGTCATAAATGGAAATTTCCACTCAGCCCTAATGTGGTTTGGCTGGGCAGCCAACATCTCCCCTGGGAAGGCCCACACCAGATGAGTCATCACCCCCGTACACCCCCATCTCTGCCTCTCTTTCCCCTTCCCCCCTGCCTGTAGCCGCTCCCACTGGCGTGCACGTGGGCATGGCTGTGCACATGGTGTGACAAGACGTGCTGGCCAGAAATCACGGCCAAGTCTCCCAGGTGTTAAGATAGTGGATGCCTTGGTGTGGGAGGAATGGACAGGATTCGGGCCCTTTGTGCCAACCTTTGATGCAGAAACTGCACACCGGGGCAGGTGTGCAGTTTGGTGAGCTGTTGCATAGACCCTGGACTACGACGTCTTTCTTCAAGGCAATCTTCACCACTGCCATTATGCAGTATCTTGTTGATGAAATCAACTATCACCAGACCATAAGTGTGTGCTTGCTGGATGTTTTGGCCAGTGAGAGTACAAAAATGAAGCATTGGGTTCCAGTGGAGATGGGGAGTTATATGTGTGGCTTGCCTTGACTATGATGATGGCCCACATGAGATAACGTGTGCTCTATGATTATGGGCCTGTAGACGAACTTGTTGGCACACCTGTCGTTGAGAAATACATGGCCGGTGATAGGTACCTGGTCTTATTGCTGTTCCTGCATTTCAACATCAATTATGGGCCAGTGCCCAATGATAGGTTATGGAGTCTTTTGCATGTCTTTTTCAGCCGTTTCAGAAAGTGGTTATTGACGAGTCATTTGTGTTGTTCCAGAGCCGTCTAGCATTTATACACTCTGTTCCCAGAAAGCATCACCGTTTTGGAATAAAGTTCTTTGTCCTATGTGACTGCAAAACTGGATATGTGCTTGATGTAATAGTTTATTCAGCTACAGATGTTGATATATCTAGTAATGATCTCCATGTTTTTTCTGCATCAGTCGTGAAAGTGCTCATGGACAAATATTTCAACAGGCACCACATCCTATACACTGACAATTATTACACCTTCCTCCGTGTTGACTGGATATTTACTTGAACATGGTACTGGGTCCTGTAGAACTGTCCATGATGGCAGAAAGAATTTTGCATCTTTCCCAGAGAAAACAGTTAAAGGTTCCCTCCTAACCTGAAAATGTGGTAACATGTTAGTCCTTATGTGACACAAAAAGTGTAAGATTAACAGGCTGACCACAGTTCATAAGGGAGTAATGGAGGACACAGTCAAGACAGACTTTAGGACCAGGGAACCCGTGTTCAAGCCAGATGCTGTCAATGACTACAGCATCAACATGTGGCTCATTGATAAGTCAGACATGCAGATAAGGAAAGTCGATTGCCTCCATGAATCCTGTCGGTGGTATAAGAAAGTATTCTTACACCTTCTTGATACTGGTGTCCTGAACTACTATTCAAGCACGCTTGGCGAAGGAATCTTTCTCTACTAGAGTTTGAGAAAGCGCTAGCACACGAGCTACTTGCAGAGTGTGCAATTGCACAATTGACACTTGGGAGGTGGGGGATGTACCAGGCAGCGATGGCAAACAGGCTGGGGTGCACTCAGTATTTACAGTGTCACCGTCTTGTCGACGTAGGCTGTACACCTGCAGGTCAGCCGGCCTACTGGCGCTGACATGTGTGCAGCAAGAGATAACGCAGCTCCTCCACGTGGAAGGAAACCTCCTACCAGTGTGATGAATGTAAGGTCCTGTTATGCCCTAAATGCTTCTTTGAGTATCACTCTGAACATGATTATTAAGAAGGTGTGTAGAAAACTGTAAAAAGTGAACAGATGTGCACAATTTATTTATTTCTTATGAGGGGTTGATTTATGAGAAAAGTGAAAATATTTTTCATGGTATTGTGATGCCATGTTCGCATTTTTAGTTAGCTGTTTTCTGGGGAGGGGCACTAACCCTCGCCAACCCACTTGTTGTCACATAAAGAACACCTGTTCGTTGGTTATAAGGTTACCATACCACCTAACAATGTTGTAAATGCTTTCCTGGTTTACAGGAAATCATTTGGCTTGCCACTCAGTGTAGAGCTACCTTAAAAACCGAGTACACAGTGAGGTGGTTTGGACATGTGGAGAGTATGGAGAGTGAGAGACTGACGAGGAGAGTATGTGAGTGAGGTGGAGGGGGAGGAGAGGCCAAGGATGAGATGGAGGGATCGAGTGGAGAGGTATATGAGAGAGGGGGGTGTGAGCTGGGAGCAGGACAGTGAAATGGCATGGGACAAGTCGACATGGAAGCTATATGTTTGTGGCAACCCCTTACGGGATTAAGGCGTCTGGCAATAGATAGATAGAAAGATGATGCCATGCTTGATAGTAGTTTGAGTAACCCTACCTGATGTAAGAGAGAAAACCAAAAGTGAACATAAGAAAATTATTATAATGGGTAGAACTATAGTTTCCTCTTACATAATCGTGATATGTTTGCCAAGATGTGACATGAAGTGTATTTGTGAGTTGAAGTACAAAAGCTGTTTAGAATGTAAGTATTATTTTCAAGATGCCTGAGAATAGCAGAAAGAAGCCAATACTTAAGCACAAGTGTATATCTTATATTGAACCTGAGTTCCTTTGTTACCCACAGTTTACGATTTATTTTCACTGGAATTCAGAGAATCACCAATGGAAGATGCATCTCAATTGCTTGCATGACACAGTTCATAAAACCAGTATAAATTTTATGTACATCATTATCCAGCTGATTATGACAAAACAATTCTTCCACAGTGGCACACAGATCGGTTGTCCTAAGGTATTTGTAATCTTTGTATGTGATATTTTTGTGAGTTTGAGTATTTTTTAATTCTTTAGAGCACATTATGTACGTTAAAAAGTGATCAGTGACATCAGCAATTAAAATTACGCAATTCATCAAACTGTTAAAATCGTTGGTCCAGATATGATCAATAAGAGTTGTGCACTGAGTCCCCACTCTAACTGGTTTATTAATGCAAGAGAAAAAGCCATGTCCATAGAGATTGTAACAGAAACCTTTGTCTCTCCTCTCCTTTCACTGATCCACGTGGTGAATGAGCCTACATTTTTTCTATCCTTAATGACCTAGTGCAGCTTGTACAGCACCCTACCTGTATCCCTGACCTCCTTGGAGAGAGCTTCAACATATTTGACCTCTTTCTTACAACTAATCCTCCTGACGATGTTAGTCTTTCCTCTTCTTTGGGCTCCTCCGATCACAACCTTATTACCTTAACCTGTCCCATTGCTCCAGTGCGGCCCGTGAACCCTCCAAAGAAACGTCGGTTGTGGCACTTTGGAGCTGCTGATTGGGAGGCACCTAGGGAGTACTTCTTTGATTTTCCATGGAATGATTATTGCTTCCATGGCCGGGAGACATCTGAGAGTACCTTGTGCATTACGGAGGTTATTCTCTCGGGCATGGAAGCATATATTCCCTTCTCATATCCTTTGACTAATGCAAGAAAGCCTTGGTTTGACACACTAGTTCTAATGCTGTCCACAACAAGGAAAGGGCCTATAAAAGGTACCAGAGCCAACCCACCCCTGAGTCACATGTTTCTTCTATTTCTGCCCAAAACAATGCTAAGTCTGTTCTTCACGCTGCTAAAAATTATTTCATCTGTACGAAATGCTATCAACTCTCCAGCTCGAATTCTTCCCGCTCCTTCTGGCATTTTGCCAAAAACCATTCTAACAACTTTACCTAATCATCCTTCCCTCCTCTTTTCCACTCTGATGGCTCTGTAGCTATTTCTTCTACTGACAAAGGATATCTCTTCGTTCAGACTTACTCTCCAATTCCACCTTAGAAGATTCCAGTGTTTTTCCTCTATCACTTCCCTTCTCTGACGTCCTCATGGTTGACATTAAAATTTCTTCAGGTGATGTATTTTCTGCCATAACTGGCCTAAGAACTAACAAGGCACATGGGCCTGATGGAGTCCTTCCTCTTGTCCTCAAGAACTGTGCTTCTGTGCTTACACCCTACCTAGGTAAACGCTTTTACATCTGTGTATCAACTTGCATCTTTCCCTCTTGCTGGAAGTTTGCTCTCATTCAGCCAGTGCCAAAGAACAGTGACCATTCCCAACCTTCAAACTATCGCCCAATTCCTTTAACATCCTGTGTCTCAAAAGTTGTCAAGTCCATTCTTAACAGAAAAATTTAAAATTGTCTTTCCTATTATAACCTACTTTCTGATCGTCAGTACAGGTTCAGTTAGAGGCGCTCCACTGGCGATCTTTTCATCTACCTTTCAGACTCCTGGTCATCCTCCTTTTGGGACTTTGGCGAAAGCTTTCCCATTGCACTTGACGTTTCCAAGGCTTTCGATCAAGTCTGGCAAAAATATTTAATTTCCAAACTACCCTCTTAAAGTTTCTATCCCTCTATCTGTGCCTTCATCTATAGGTTCCTTTCTGGTCATTCTATAGCTGCTGTTGTAGACGACCATTGCTCTTCTCCTGGATCTATCAACAGTGGTGTTCCTCAGGGCTCTGTCCTATCACCAATTCTCATCTTTTTATTCATCAATGACCTTCTAAGCTGTAAATCTAACCCTATCCACTCGTACGCTGATGATACCACCCTTCACCTTTCCATTCGGTTCTCGCAACGTCCATCTCAGCAGTTACTTTAAAAAACAAGGGCTGAAGCTATGCCATACTTAATGTCTGACTTGGCTTTTATCTCTGACTTGGGTAAAAATAATCTTGTTTTTAATGCATCAAAGCCTCAGTTCTTACACCTATCAACCTGACAAAATCTTCCACAGGAGTACTCACTGATGTTTAATAATATCCAGGTTAATCCTGATTCATCCTTGAACATGCTTGGGGTTTCCTTCTCACGGGACTTATCTTGGAAAAATCATATTACATCTATTGTAAAATCTGTTCCCAAGAGATTAGGTGTGCTAAGCCGACTCCATACCTTCTTTACCCCTGCACAGTTGTTGACTTTATACACGGGTTTTATTCGCCCCTGTGTAGAGTACAACTCTCATGTGTGGGGAGGCTTCCCACATACAGCTCTTCTTAATAGGGTGGAGTCAAAGGCTTTTCGTCTCATTAACTCTCCTCCTTTTACTGGCTCCATTCAACCTCTGTCTCTTCGTCACACTCTTGCATCTTTATCTCTTTTCTGTTTCTACTTCAATGGTCACTGCTCCTCTGAACTATCTGCCTGCATCCCTCCACCACTACGACGGGCGTGTGGCACCTGTCTAGCAACAAATTCTCATCCCTTCTCTGTCCAACTCTCCAATGCAAGAATTTATCGTTCCTCCCAGTCTTTCGTTTATGGAACAGGTCATCTCTGGAACTGTCTCTATTCTTTCAAACGCAGTGTGTCCAGGCATCTCGAAATGAATGGATCATGAATTTGGCTCTCTTTTTTATTGTTTTTGTTTTTCTCTTGGAAGGAACGGTTTGCCTGCTCAAGGCCTTTGGTTCCATTTTCCCTCCATTAAAAATACATATAAATAAATAAATCTATCTATCTATCTATCTATCTATATAAATATATCTATCTATCTATCTATCTATCTATATAAATATATCTATCTATCTATCTATCTATCTATATAAATATATCTATCTATCTATCTATCTATCTATCTATAAATATATCTATCTATATATATATATATATATATATATATATAAATATTTAGATCGATCGATCGACAGTCATGTTTCGTAAGTTTATATTTATATCCCCATGGTCACTCCCTCCAGCGTCCCTCGACATCACAACCCAGTACTTCATGGACATTATCTACCGAGCCTGTTCCGTCATAAATGGAAATTTCCACTCAGCCCTAATGTGGTTTGGCTGGGCAGCCAACATCTCCCCTGGGAAGGCCCACACCAGATGAGTCATCACCACCGTACACCCCCATCTCTGCCTCTCTTTCCCCTTCCCCCCTGCCTGTAGCCGCTCCCACTGGCGTGCACGTGGGCATGGCTGTGCACATGGTGTGACAAGATGTTCTGGCCAGAAATCATGGCCAAGTCTCCCAGGTGTTAAGACAGTGGATGCCTTGGTGTGGGAGGAGGGGACAGGATTCGGGCCCTTAGTGCCAACCTTTGATGCAGAAACTGCACACCGGGGAAGGTGTGCAGTTTGGTAAGCTGTTGCACAGACCCTGGGCTATGACGTCTTTCTTCAAGGCAATCTTCACCACTGCCATTATGCAGTATCTTGTTGATGAAATCAACTATCACCAGACCATAAGTGTGTGCTTGCTGGATCTTTTGGCCAGTGAGAGTACAAAAATGAAGCATTGGGTTCCAGTGGAAATGGGGGAGTTATATGTGTGGCTTGCCTTGACTATGATGATGGCCCACATGAGAAAACGTGTGCTCTATGATTATTGGCCTGTAGACGAACTTGTTGGCACACCTGTCGTTGAGAAATACATGGCCGGTGATAGGTACCTGGCCTTATTGCTGTCCCTGCATTTCAACATCAATTATGGGCCAGTGCCCAATAATAGGTTATGGAGTCTTTTGCATGTCTTTTTCAGCCGTTTCAGAAAGTGGTTATTGGCGAGTCGTTTGTGTTGTTCCAGAGCCGTCTAGCATTTATACACTGTTCCCAGAAAGCATCACCGTTTTGGAATAAAGTTCTTTGTCCTATGGGACTGCAAAACTGGATATGTGCTTGATGTTATAGTTTATTCAGCTACAGATGTTGATATATCTAGTAATGATCCCCATGTTTTTTCTGCATCAGTCGTGAAAGTGCTCATGGACAAATATTTCAACAGGCACCACATCCTATACACTGACAATTATTACACCTTCCTCCGTGTTGACTGGATATTTACTTGAACATGGTACTGGGTCCTGTAGAACTGTCCATGATGGCAGAAAGAATTTTGCATCTTTCCCAGAGAAAACAGTTAAAGGTTCCCTCCTAACCTGAAAATGTGGTAACATGTTAGCCCTTATGTGACACAAAAAGTGTAAGATTAACAGGTTGACCACAGTTCATAAGGGGGTAATGGAAGACACAGTCAAGACAGACTTCAGGACCAGGGAACCCGTGTTCAAGCCAGATGCTGTCAATGACTACAGCATCAACATGTGGCTCATTGATAAGTCAGACATGCAGATAAGGAAAGTCGATTGCCTCCATGAATCTTGTTGGTGGTGTAAGAAAGTATTCTTACATCTTCTTGATACTGCTGTCCTGAACTACTATTCAAGCATATTTGATGAAGGAATCTTTCTCTACCAGAGTTTGAGAAAGTGCTAGCACACGAGCTACTTGTAGAGTGTGCAATTGCACAATTGACACTTGGAAGGTGGGGGATGTACCAGGCAGTGATGGCAGACAGGCTGAGCTGCACTCAGTATTTAAAGTGCCACCATCTTGTCGACGTAGACTGTACACCTGCAGGTCAGCCGGCCTACTGGCGCTGCCATGTGTGCAGCAAGACATAACGCAGCTCCCCCACGTGGAAGGAAACCTCCTACCAGTGTGATGAATGTAAGGTCCTGTTATGCCCTAAATGCTTCTTTGAGTATCACTCTGAACATGATTATTAACCCGAGGTGTCCCGTCGACATATGGATACGTTGCAACATTCTGCATTTTCCAGTCCCGATGATGTACTGGTATGTCGCACAATTGCAAGGTGGATAATTTGCACAATTTTCAAAATTCGTGCTTGATTTTCGGTACGTATGCTCGCTCAACCTTCCCCTAATTGCCACCAGGCGGGGATGCTCGGCAACTCCACGCGACCCGCTCTTACCCGCGGCTTGGTCACTCACCTGTTAGCAACAGTCCTGCTCAGACATGGCGCATAGAGGTCTCTCCGAGGAGGAAATCCAAGCCGCCCTGGACGCCTTTACAGGCGACAGCGATTCCCCAATGGACATTGAGGTTATTGACAAAGATTATGTCCAGCTAGAGGAGGAGGAAACCACCAGCAGTGATAAGGAGGTCCTGTCCCCCAGGAAACGGCAGTACGTGACTTATTGCAGTGCTAGAGAGGGGCAGCAGGCACAAAAACAACGAGCAACATCCTCTAGCCAGCCCCAAAGTGATGTGGAGCCTGATTTTGATGACGAGGATGAGGATGAGGACGGAGCCATGGGATGTGCTGCCATGTGGTACGGCCGAGAAGTTATCACTCATCTTGGCCCCGAGCGCACACCACGTCGTACGAGCAGGTATGGGCCTAGTCTTTTTTTTGGGGAGGTAGGAAGTGCCTTGGAGGGAATGGGGAGTGAAAGGGAAAGTGCAGGGAGTAGTATTGAAAGTGTGAGTGGCAGGAGTGAGTCATCGTTCTCCCGTGGTGGTGTGAGGAGGCGGGGTGTATCACGTGGGCGAGTGAGGGTGCGTCCTGAATCACGTGGGGTTGTGATGGAGGGGGAAGGTGGGGAGGAACCACTCCCCAGCACGTCTTATGCTCCCCAATATTCCCTAACACGTGGGTGAGTGAGGGTGCATGATCAATCACGTGGTGTTGTCATGCAGGGGGAAGGGGGGGAGGAACCACTTCCCAGCACGTCTTATGCTCCCCAATATTCCCAGACTTCATCCCTACAGCCCCTTAATGTTCCACAAGGCCGTAAGGGTAAGGGAAAGGGAAAGGGTAAAGGCCGAGGGAAGAGGAGTGCGAGTGGGGAAGCCCTCCGCACTCCTCCTCCCCAACCTCCCCCACCAGCATCTCCTCCTAATCCAGATGAAGACGACAATGGGGACGAGGGATTTGTTTCATGGAATTGGGAGGATGGGAGTGATTTTTCTCTCATCATTCACCCCTTCACTGAGCAGGGGCGCGCTGGTTGCAATGCTCCTGGAATTCACCCTAATTCCACCAGGCTGGATTTTTTCCACCTTTTTTTCAGTGAAGGTTTTGTGGAGCAGATAGTTGACCAAACAAACCGTTTTGCTAGCAGCCAGTGCCGTGAGAGTGAAAGATTGGGCACAAGGAGCAGGCATTCTATCATATATGATTACCCAGTCTCCCTTTCAGAAATGCTTTTATTTTTTACCCTGGTTCTTTTGATGGGTATTATACGAAAGAACAGAATTCCGGCATACTGGACAAGGGACCCTGTTATGCTGACACCAATATTTGGCCAAGTCATGAGCCATAATTGCTTTCAACAAATTCTAAGTCGCCTCCACTTTTACGATGCTGATGATCCTGCAAATGCGAATGACACAGATTAGATGAGGCGAATTAGGTTGGTCTTTGATCACCTGAAGCAAACATTTCGTTCGTCATTTTATCCCGATAGAGACCTTGTCATAGACGAGAGTCTCGTGTTGTGGAGAGGCAATATTTCATTTTGGCAGCACATACCCAGCAAAAGGCACCGTTTTGGGTTCAAGATCTTTATTCTGTGTGACTGTAGGACTGGTTATGTGCAAGACATAGTCTTGTACACCGGTGCACAGACAGACATAATAGAAGATCGGAATATTGGACTGTCGGGAGCAGTGGTAAAGACAATGATAGAAGAGTACTTTCATCATGGCCACGTCCTTTACCTGGACAATTGGTACACTAGCCCTCTTCTCGCTCGTTATCTACACAGGCATGACACGTGAATCTGTGGTACCGTCAAGGTGAACCGGCGTCACATGGTCAAGGTAGGGTGGAAACTTGACAGAAATGAGGTTGTCTTCTTCCAAGCAAACAACATACTTGCAACTGTGTGGAACGATAATAGAGAAGTAAGCCTCTTGTCCACGGTTCACTGCCCCTTGATGCACTGTACTGATTCCGTGGATTACCTGAGCGAGAAAAGGCGCCACATGTGGAAACCTGAGTGTGTCCTAGATTATAACATCAACATGCGCCTGGTGGACCAGTCAGACTCCATGATATCCACGGTCGAGTGTGCCAGGACCACGATGAAGTGGTATAAGCTTTTCTTTCACTTGCTAGATATAACTGCTCTGAATTGCCACCACCTGCACGCCATGACAACAGGAGTTCAGGAAACCTTTGAAAGGTTTGTGAGGGAGCTAACAAGAGAGCTTTTTCCCGGTATGCGGTTGAAAGGCCCCAACACCGCACCCGCACTGTCCCTGTCACCCAAACTCCCCTGAGAATATCCGCCCGCCATTTCCCCACTCCTATCCCTCCCCAGTCAAATAGACCTAGGCCCCAACGCAGGTGTCACGTGTGTAGCAATTCCCGGGTGTGAGACCCACCAATCAGAGGAAAGACACCCGCTATGAGTGCGTGAAGTGTGACGTGGGTCTCTGTATTCACCCATGTTTCAGCGAGTATCACACCTTGATGCACTTTTGATATGGTGTGAATGCGATAGGACGCTGATACTCAAAAATAAAAGCGACAAACAGACGCTCAGTGTAATTACAAGGCCCATAGATTTGTAAATAGTTGTATAAAGTGGAAACGGGTGTAATATAAGTGGAAAATTAGTATGTAAGTGTATACATATGATCTAAGTGGAAACATACCTAGCGAGGGTATTTTGATGCGATATTCAGACGCTCAGTGGAATGAATAAGGCCCGTAAGTATGTAAATATTTGTATGGAAAATGGAAACGGGTGTAATATAAGTTGAAAGTTTTGTAAGTGCTGCAATTTATTCTAAGTCAAAATATTCCTTGCAAGTGTTTATAGATGCGATTTCCTGACGCTCAGTGGAATAAATAAGGCCCATAAATATGTAAATAGGAGTGTACAAGTGGAAACGGGTGTAATATATGCGAAAAATTAGTATGTAAGTGTGTGAGTATTATCATAGTCGAAACATTCATTGTGAGGGTATTTTGGTGCATTTTTCTGACGCTCAGTTGAATAAATAATGCCAGTCAATATGTACAGTGCAGAATAGGGTGTAAAAGGGTGTAATGTAAGTGGGAAAGTATACTGGGAGTGAAAAAATAAAGTAGAAGTTGAAACACGAGTCGTAGAGATTGTGCTTGCTACGTGAATATGCTCTAGCATTTCGCTAAATGCCCTCGTAATGAATGTAAATAATTGAAAAGATTTACAGTGGTGGAGGAAGGTTTTATGTAAAGAAAATAATATTATGAAAGTGATAAAACAATATGGTATGTTGAGATACGAGTCAT
Organism: Coenobita brevimanus; assembly: GCF_032717465.1. Lineage (NCBI taxonomy): Eukaryota > Metazoa > Arthropoda > Malacostraca > Decapoda > Coenobitidae > Coenobita > Coenobita brevimanus. The sequence continues at coordinate 19,817,469 of NC_137037.1, read as the reverse complement.
AGCGAATGCGCTGAGTAAGCAGATGTGCGCTATAGTGATGCTTCATGTCATCGTAATGAATGAAAACAGCTGAAAACACTTACATACAGTACAAACTGGTAAATGGCATTGAAACAGTAGTATACAAGTAGAAAAAATGATATGTTGACTGAAACAAGAAACTTAGCACATAGCGATTTACCACTCTGATCCAACTCGCTATGCTTGTGCGAAGGTACAACGCTTATTTTTCATATATATGTCATTGAAAACCAGTATATTGTTATTCTTATTGTTTATTAGTTCAAACTCAATAAATGTAGAGGTGTTGTTTGTGGTTTCTCCCAAATTTACCTACCATAGAAAACGTGAGCGACTCACAAGTCAGTGATAGAATACGATACCTGGCGTAGGGGACCTCACCCGTTCCGACCACTTATTGACCACGGTAAGCCCTTTCTTGGTGATTTTCCTTTGTTTCTCAACAAAAGCGGATGTTTTAGCCAAAAAAAAAAAAAAAGATCCAAAATAGCTCGGGATTGGGGGCTGTCGGAGGTGCGAAATAGCTCGGGACGTGACGGGTTAAGAAGGTGTGTAGGAAACTGTAAAAAGTGAACAGATGTGCACAATTTATTTATTTCTCATGAGGGGGGGATTTATGAGAAAAGTGAAAATATTTTTCATGGTATTGTGATGCCATGTTCGCATTTTTAGTTAGCTGTTTTCTGGGGAGAGGAACCAACCCTCGCCAACCCACTTGTTGTCACATAAAGAACACGTGTTGGTTGGTTATAAGGTTACCATACCACCCAACGTTGTAAATGCTTTCCTGGTTTACAGGAAATCATTTGGCTTGCCACTCAATGTAGAGCTACCCTAAAAACCGAGTACACAATGAGGTGGTTTGGACACGTGGAGAGTATGGAGAGTGAGAGACTGACGAGGAGAGTATGTGAGTGAGGTGGAGGGGGGGGAGAGGGAGGGGGAGGCCAAGGATGAGATGGAGGGATCGAGTGGAGAGGTATATGAGAGAGGGGGGTGTGAGCTGGGAGCAGGACAGTGAAATGGCATGGGACAAGTCGACATGGAAGCTATATGTTTGTGGCCACCCCTTACGGGATTAAGGCGTCTGGCAATAGATAGATAGAAAGATGATGCCATGCTTGATAGTAGTTTGAGTAACCCTACCTGATGTAAGAGAGAAAACCAAAAGTGAACATAAGAAAATTATTATAATGGGTAGAACTATAGTTTCCTTTTACATACTCGTGATATATTTGCCAAGACGTGACATGAAGCGTATTTGTGAGTTGAAGTACAAAAGCTGTTTAGAATGTATTATTTTCAAGATGCCTAAGAATAGCAGAAAGAAGCCAATACTTAAACACAAGAGTGTATCTTATATTGAACCGTACTGCATACAATATGTTGTGCAATTTTGATTTCAAGTGAAATACTTTGTTGGGCAGAACATGATTTTTTTCTATACTTTTGAAATATTTGCAAAGACATGATATGAAGCATATTAGTGAGCTGAAGTACAAATACTATAAGTTGTGGTGAGCATAAGTAATATTTTCATGATGTCTGTGAAGAGTAGGAAAAAAGCCAACATTCGCATACAAATGCAAACCTCATACACAACATTTACTGCGTTCAATATGCTGATCAATTGTTTTTTCAAGTGCAATGAACCGTTATTGTGATACGAAGTACATTATAAGTGCTGTTGAACATAAATTTTAGGGTAAGTATTATAAATGATGCCTAAAAAAAATAAAGAAAAACATAGAGCTTAAGTTTCCCACACACCGTTGGGGCATAATGCCACTCTGTTAAGGATGGAAAACCAATGTCAGGCCACATGGACAGGGTAATGATTCATCCTTATGACGGTGTATGAGGAAAGGTGGAATGAAGGGTGGAAAAGTTTAGGTCTTCATGATGGAACGCTGGGCAGAGTTACAATCACCACACCGATCAGTGCTGCCAGCGCTAGCTAGGCTCGCCAAGGCAGCTGCTAGCAGCGCGCATTCGGAGACTCCCCGTCAAAACACCGAATACTATTCATCTTCTGCTCATCATTACTCATCAACAGAACAAGTTAGATACCTGGGGATGGTTTCATTTTCAAGGAGAAGAGGTGGTAAGTAATATGTTTTTTAATTTATTTACCTAACTTTTATACTTTTCCAGATATTAAGGTTTAAAATGAGCTACTTTGCTAGGAACGCCCGTACTAAGAGTACATCCGACTAAACATTTGCCTAGCATCTGGGAGGTTAATCGTGCTCAAAATAAAAACTGTAAATTGATTAATTGCAACAAAATGAATGCGTACGATACAGGAGACCTTAAAAGAGGTAAACTGTTCACTTATGGACTCAAAATACTTTTATCTCTCAACTCCAGAAAACGGGAAGAAATTACTGCCAAATGGAGAGATATGGAGTCAAATAGCTGTGAGAAGACTGGACGATCTGCTATCTGCTGATCGCTGCTGGGGTTTTACTGCTCTGGACAACTTCCGTCTCTCGACTATGCCAACATCGAGGATGGGGTCACAGAACTGTGAAAAGACTCGGTGATCCATTGCTCACTGTTCACCGCTCTTCACATTGATGTTGATGACGTCTGTCTCTCGGGGCTGGCCATCAACTCCCCTGTTCTCATGAGCTGCAGGAATGATCACTGGGAAATGGACAGAGTTTCCTCTACCGGCGGTTACTGGGGAGGAGCAAACAGTATATACAGAGTGATTTCTTTCAGTGATACAGCAGTGTCTGTGCATAAAAACAGTTACTCCTGAGACAATGACAAATGTTTTGAAACTCTGTTCCAGAGTGCTGTTGTGGGATGATCAGAGCTGAGCAAAGTTTTCTGGGATTTCCACTAGCATTTGTAGACTCCCATAATAATACAATGTCGCGATTTCGTGATATTATGCCCCATCAAACTGAAATTTTACTTTAGAAAATTTTGCAAAGGTTATTATATATATATATATATAAATATATATATAAATATATATATATATATATATATATATATTAACTCAGGCACAGACATTTCACACTGTGGAGTGTGCACTATCCTGCTAATGGGGAAAATCACTGTAGTCAGTGAGTGAGAAAAGTAAAAATCGTATTTACAATAGTAATTGCAGACTTGAGGGAAAACCTCAGTGATGACATTGAATAATCTTGCACTTAAGTCAAACTGAGTGAAAATTCACTTCATTCATTTTAACAGAGCTAATTATTATATAGTATGGTGTATGTAATACACAGAGTAAGTGTGACAGTTGTAGTGTAACTCTACCCACATGTAAAATGGTATAATACAAATCAATAGCAATATGCTGGCAACGAGAGTGGAGAAGAGAAGGCGGTAGAGCTCAAGCAGCAATGATGAATTTGATGAAGATCAATGCAGCAACACTTTTACACCCGTCGGCTGCACCTGAAAAATTATTCATAGATGAAGCATCAATAGTGTCAATGTGACATTTGCAACATGTATTAAATTAAGATTACTTTCTCCCTAGTGGTCAACACTTATTACGAAATGTACGCCCTGGATGAGAAATTCAGGTTAATCATTGACCAACAGGCGAGACATTAGGTCTGTGCCCACATTGTCACTCTCCTTGATATACCTGACAATGAGGTTGAATTTCTGCAGGTACAGTACCCGCTGAATTAACGGGACTGAACAGTTAAGGGCTCGTCATCCTGAAATCATTGGCCATCAGGCGAGACATCAGGTCTGAGCCCACAGTGTCACTGTCCTTGATATACCTGACAAGAAGGCTGAATTCCTGCAGGTACAATGCCCACTGAGTTAACCTTCCATTAGCAATTTTAGTTGTACTGAGACTAGTAAGAGGCGTATGATCTGTTCCCAAAATGAACAGTGCTCCATACAAATAGTAATAATACTTCTTGATGCCATTTACAACTGCCAAAACTTCCTTTTCAACTGTTCTGTAATTTCTCTCAATGTGTTTTAGTTTGTGGCTATGATACATCTGGGAAAATTCCACCTTCGAACTCTTGCATTATCAGGGTACCTACTCCATCTTGTGAAGCAATAGTGTACAGAATGAAGGAAGGGTTTACTGGAATCGGGCTGCTGCAAAATATGTTCTTTGCACAGCATATTCTTGAGTGTAGCAAAAGACTTTTCCTGCGCTTCTCCCCATTCGATGGCATTCGGAGCAGATTTTTATAGTGTCTCATACAATGGCTGGGCAATAATAGTAAAATTACTAGTATAGTGTCAGTATTACCCTGCCAGACCGAGGAATGCTTTAACCTGCTTCTTGTTCACGGACCTCGGGGCTTCCCTTTCCTGATCTTGTCGCCTTGATACAAGCAGTGATTACTCCCAACTATGTGTCCCAAAAATTCCACCTCGTCGTTTCCAAATTTACACTTACTGGACTTGACAGTAATGTTGAAACTCTGGAGTCTGCTAGAAACAACTTCCAAGGGTCTGAGGTTTTCCTCTGATGTGACAGAATGAATGAGGACGATGTTAATGAATATTTCTAATCCTACGATACCATGGAACACTTGTCTCATGGCTCGATTGGATTCTGCTGGAGCGTTGGCAAGGCCAACTGGAAGGACCTTATATTGATACAACCGTCTAGGAGTAGCAAAAGCAATGAACTAACGCCAGTCAGGGTAAATGGGTATTTGGAAAAAGTCCCTTAGCCAAGTCAAGTTTAGTGAAGTATAGTGACCCTGGTAGCTTTTAAAAAAAATGCAATATGGTCACTCATTGATTCTGCATGAACATCAGTAATAGCATTGAGCCTTCTATAGTCACCACAAATCCTGACCCAGCCGCTTTTCTTATGAACTACTACCATTAGACTTCAGTAATGAGATGAAGACTTTTTAATATTGTGTGCAGCCTCCATGTCATCAATTTCCTTATCTACTGCTTCAGGTACGAGTAGTCACATGGGAATTGGAAATGGCTTTACTTTTATGGGAGTATTGCTGGTCAACTCAATCTTGTGACACTTCACCATGCGAGTCAAGGCTGGTTAGAGAAGACATCAGCATAATGACAAAGCAGGGACCTTATGGAATTCTGATCTACTCCCAAGTCAGTATATATTAGAACGTCCTCGACAGCCTCTTCCAGACGGGACTGAATGGCTAAGGGCTTGTCATCCTGGTAATCAGCTGGGATCATCACAGCTACTCTAGTTTCTTCAGGAGGCTGGTCACTGTCATCAGCCACTTGTACATCAGTCTCTTTGGGGTTTGACTCATGACAGGCCTTCAGTATGTCAATGTGGAACCTTTAACGAAGATTCCCCATCTGAATTATGTAGCTGAGGTCTGAAACACACTCTACGGTTTCTATCCTTCTATTTGTGCCTTCATCTATAGCTTCCTTTCCGGTCGTTTTATAGCCACTGTTGTAGATGGCTATCATTCTTCTCCTAGATCTATCAACAGTGGGTTCCTCAGGGCTCTGTCCTATCACCAACTCTCTTCCTTTTTTTCATCAATGACCTTCTAAGCTGTTCATCTAATCCTATCCACTTATACGCTGATGACTCCACCCTTCACCTTTCCATTCGGTTCCTGCAACGTCCATCTCAGCAGTTACTTCAACAGACAAGGGATGAGGCTATGACACACATAATGTCTGACTTGGCTCATATCTCTGACCGGGGTAAAAATAATCTTGTTGTTTTTAATGCATCAAAGACTCAGTTATTACACCTATCAACCCGATAAAATCTTCCATAGGTGTACCCACTAATGTTTAATAATATTCGGCTTAATCCTGCATCATCCTTGAACATGCTTGGGGTTTCATTCACTCGGGACTTATCTTAGAAAGATCATATTACATCTCTTGTAAATTATACTTCCAAGAGATTGGGTGTGCTAAGCCAACTCCATTCCTTCTTTACCCCTGCACAGTTGTTGACTCTACACACGGATTTTATCCGACCCTGTGTAGAGTACAACTCTCTTTTGGGGAGGCTCCCCACATACAGCTCTTCTTAATAGGATGGAGTCAAAGGCTTTTCGTCTCATTAACTCTCCTCCTCTTACTGGCTCCCTTCAACCTGTGTCTCCTCGCTGCAGTGTTGCCTCTTTATCTCTTTTCTATCGCTACTTCAATGGTCACTGCTCTTCTGAACCGTCTGCTTGCATTCCTCCACCTCTATGACAGGCACGTAGCACCCGTCTAGAAGCAAACTCTCATCCCTTTTCTGTCTAACTCTCTAATGCAAGAGTTAACCGTTACTCCCAGTCCTTCATTTATGCAACAGGTTAACTCTGGAACTGTCTCCCTCTGTCTGTATTTCCTGCTAACTATGGTCTCCAGTCTTTCAAACGCAGCGTGTCCAGGCATCTCGAAATGAGCGGATGTTGAATTTGGCTCTCTTTTATATTTTGTTTTTCTCTTGGAAGGAACAGTTTGTATGCTCGTGGCCTTTAGTTCCTTCTTCCGAACATATAAAAAACAAATAAAGGGCCTTTCCACTGCACCAATAACTTGTTGTGAGCAGTAGGAAGTAACACTAAGCATTTATCACCTGGACTGAACTTCCGAAGTTTGCTTTCTTACCATACTAAGCTTTCTGAGCTTCACACGCCTTGATCAATTCTTTCTTAGCTAACTTGCATGGCGACTGAAGGCAATCAGCTAAATCAAGAATGTAAGTGTAGGTAGTCTTGACTTCATGATCGGGTTCTTCATAGTCCCATAACTCACCAATGACATAAAGTGGCCAAAGAATCAATCTTCCTTCAAAGAATGCTGTGAGGAAGCAAAAAGAAGAGAGGCAATGAACCTTGGCCATTCTTTGAGCTGTTCGGCGGCCATGCACATTTGCATCCCATTAAACCTCTTACACAACCTGTTGCACATAGGAAGGTAGGGCATAGTTCTCAAGCCTCAGATAGACAACAACTTGAATACTTCATTCATCATTGCAGAAGTGAATTGCTACCCCTGTTGCTTAAGTGTCAAAAAAACTCACATTTAACACATTAATAATCATCTTATATACAGTACGTGATGATGATGATGGGAGGCATTATACTTCGTCTTAGCTCAGAGATACAGTAGGTGCATCATCACTTACCAGTTCATACCAGTTTTACGAACAAACCTATGAACTAGTCACACTATCCAAATAATCTTTAATGTTTCATTACCTAACACAATGACTTTGGTGAAACCTCCTCATAAGAGAGAAAGAGTCCACAGTTGGAGCACTTATACTATGGAGCTGAAGTGGTCGCGATCTTCTTTGTTTACAAACAGGGGAGCGTGCCGACCGCCAGGGGAATTTACCCGGGCGTTTCAAACCTTGGCTTGCCGCCATGCCATAGGTAATTTATGGTCGTGTTTTTGTGTGTGTGTGTGTGTGTGTGTGTGTTCTGGCACCTTGTCGAGTCATAGAAAACTGCGGCATGAAAGTCCATGCCATAGGCGACTTGACTGTATATATATATATATATGAGGTGCTATCCAATAATTTTAATATTTTAGGGAAATAAGTTACCTTACGTCCTAGTTCTCACTGTCACCTTCGAAGTAGTCCCCTTGGGCATGTATATAGTGGTCCCAACGTTTTTTCCACGAGTCCATGCATCCCTGGAAGGCTAAAGGTGTGATGGCCTTGAGCACCTCGTGCAATTCTGTCTGGATCTCCTCAGTTGAGTCAATTGATGCCGATTCTGTCGTAATTTAAGCTTAGGAAACGTGAAAAAGTCGCAGGGGGCAAGGTCAGGCGAATAGGGTGGGTGGAGAATGACTGCCGTGTTAGTGGAAACCAGGAAATGCCGGACAGCAATTGACATGTGGGCGGGGGCATTGTCATGATGCAGGACCAAGTCCTTGTTCTTCCACTGTTCTGGATATTTGCAACGGATGCTCCGCCTCCGACAATGCAAAACTTCACGGTAAAACTTTTAGCTGACAGATTGACCGGGTGGGATGAATTCCTTGTGAACAATCCCTTGGATATCAAAGAAAACGATGACATTGCTGCTAACTTCATGTGCTTTTTTCAGCCTCGGTGAATTGGGAGACTTCAATTGTGATGATTGCTGCTTTGTCTCTGGGTCGTAACCATAAATCCATGGTTCATCACCAGTTATGACCTTGGAGATGAAGGTGGCATAATCTCTGACCTGATTCTTGAGCTCCCTGCAAACCGCAATGCTATGTGCCTTCTCATCATCACTCAGCAGTCTTGGCAGAAATTCTGCAGCAATGGATCTCATGCCCAAGACGCCTGACAAAATGCATTGCACGGTCTCGTACGATAGTCCAACGATACCACAAACATCATGGATAGTTCGTCTGCAATTTGCAAGGATAGCCTGATGAACATTTCCGACATTTTCTGGTGTTGTTACCGTTGATGGTCATCCAGAACGGTCGTCTTTGATGGATGTTCATCCTTCCTTGAACCGCTTGGACCAGAAAAATGTTCTGCTTTGAGACATGGCATTGTCACCAAAGGCTTGCTGAAGCAACTGGTGAGTTTCTGCAGGTGTTTTGTTCATCTTGAAGCAGAACTTGATGCAGGTTCTTTGTTCTGTGAGGTCTGCCATTGCAAAACCACCTACACATCACGCTACAATAGTAAGTGTAGCTCAACAACACGTCCGCTCACAGACTCGGCCGGGGCCACACTGATGCACAAGGGGTGCTGCTGACTCCTCTTAGCAGCAAAAGGCAAAACTGCAAACGGTTGGCTCCCTCTCTTCAAATTACTGGTGCTTTTGGGTATCACCTCATGTGTGTGTTTGTGTATATATATATATATATATATATATATATATATATATATATATATATATATATATATATATATATATATATATATATATATATATATATATATATATATATATATATATATATATATATATATATATATATATATATATATATATATATGTGTGTGTGTGTGTGTGTGTGTGTGCCCTTTACTGGTAACTAAATGGTGACTCTAAATTCTGCATTTGCCCTTGCTTTGTGAATACAGGAACTTCCTTTCAGTAATGGAGGGGGGAGGGGGAACTCGAGAGAGCCTAGAGGGTCAAGAAAAGATGAGACACCAATGAGGAGAAACGGGTATGGAAGGAGAGAATTGAATATGTGTGGAGAAAACAGGAAGAGAGGGGTTAGGAGATGAGGAGATATGTATATGACGAGAAGGGGATGCAAATAAATAAATGGAATGTGCATATATATGAAGGAATGTATATAGAGAAAAGGAGATACGTAGAATGAAAATTGACTGTGCAAAGAAAATGGGTTTCGAGGAAGTGTGTTGAAGGAAAAAGAAAGTATGATGTGAGCAAAGAGAAACTGTAAATTAAGGAGAGGCTAGTTACTACGTAACGCCAGGCTTAATAGAAGGGGAAAAAAGAAGAGCGTAGAAGAAGGGCAGTGTTTTCTTCAGCTTAAAGAATTCTGAATTTCCACTTTCTTAATGTTACATTTCTTTATATTATTAAATTTTTTAGGTACAGAAAAGAAACATAAGACATTAAAAACCACAAAGAAAGTTCTTGCAAAGCGGAGGACTGTGTCGTGCACTGGAATAGGTTAGAATAAGTAAAAGAGAAAACAGTAGTAAAACACACACACACACACACACACACACACACACACACACACACACACACACACTGACACACACATGGAGAGAGAGAGAGAGAGAGAGTGGGGGATAACAATAAAAAGATAGATACACACACACACACACACACACACACACACACACACACACACACACACACACACACACACACACACACACACACACACACACACACACACACACACACACACATGGAGAGAGAGAGAGAGAGAGAGAGAGAGAGAGAGAGAGAGAGAGAGACAGCGGAGATAACATTAGCATTTTAGACACACACACACACACACACACACACACACACACACACACATGGAGAGAGAGAGAGAGAGAGAGAGAGAGAGAGAGAGAGAGAGAGAGTGAGAGGAGATAACATTAGCAATTTAGACACACACACACACACACACACATGGAGAGAGAGAGAGAGAGAGAGAGAGAGAGAGAGAGAGAGAGAGAGAGAGAGAGAGAGAGAGAGAGAGAGAGAGAGAGAGAGAGAGAGAGAGAGAGAGAGAGAGAGAGAGAGAGAGAGAGAGAGAGAGTAAAAATATGTTAAGCACACACACACACACACACACACACACACACACACACACACACACACCACCTTCCGCACCACCAGACAGCACTGAATAGCTAATGGGCAATGTTTTTTCTCTCGCTCGTCATACCATTTCGCTTTATTTTGGGGTACCGTACATTTTTGCCACCTTTCCACTTACTCGTCTCCAGTTGTTCTGACTGAAGACACCTTAGTCCTAAAGAAGGCACGGGCTTCTCTCAAGACAATAAAATAATCCGCATTAACTTGAATGCTATACTAAAGTTAGATGCTCTTCTCTTATGAGGTAATCGTTATAGACTGTGATGGATATTGGCTTTAGCTCTAGAGAGTAAGGACTTTCCTCGGCTAAAACATTTCGTTGGACAATGGAAAAACTAATATAACGAAGTAAGGTCGTACTTCTGAAGAACTGGAGGCCAAAATTTTTCTCTCCTCCTCTCACTGGGCTTAAATCAACTCCTGTGTTATCCGATTTTCTTGTTTTGCTTGCTTTCTTGTTTTCTCGTCTTGCTCTGCTAATTCTATTTTTTTTAGATTTCTCAATTACTACAAATTGGAACACATGGAGGAAAATTGAAATTCAGTGATCAAATGATTTATATTTTCATTTCTCCCCCTCCCTGCCGGGTTGGACATGATATACGCGGGGATTATTAAACGGTAATAGCCTGTTCCCCCAGTGCGATATTACTCGCTACATTGGACGCTTCTCCCAGAACGGGTCCCAGGAGGGTGCAGTGTTTCCTCATTTTGCCGTCTGGTAAAACGACGCCATTATTATCTTCTCTGCCCCAAATTATTTTAAGTTCTCGGAGACCTTAGTATTTTCAATTCCTTTCTTCCACAATGCTCTTAAAATAAGATTATGGAGGGAAAGATGCTTTACTTGCAACGGAGTTTGGAAACTAAGACCTTGGGTATGTATGCTTGTACCAAGATTGAGAAGACTTTCTATCTTTCTGTCTATAGCCCAACGTCCTAATCTCGCAAAGGCTAGAGAGAGAGAGAGAGAGAGAGAGTCTTCTCAATCTTGGTACAAGCATACTGTTAAGAAGCGAGATTTGCCAGTTAGGTGCCGAGATGTCTCTCGATGTTTCCCGATGTTCACAGTGGTTCCGGTACGAGTCAGAGTTGCCAGTTTACCTGCTGTTTGCGAGCGTAGTTATTTCGTAAGCTGTACATTAATTTTTGCGCTGTTTTTCTTTATAATGTTTTCTTATGTGATTGTTAAATTATGTCATTTAATTTAAGTTTGTATGCCATATAATTTAGAGTGTTATGTAATGTAAGAAAACTCTTTACATTTTGGATATCTCCGAGTTGGCAACTATTGTTCTCGTGGAATGTAGAGAACTCCAGAATATAGGAAGCTTATATAAAGATGGGGTAGAGACTACTTCGAGTTCAGTCGGTTTTGGTTCAGTTTGAGTGTATTGCTGTTAGAGAAGTTTGTGAAGAGTTGCTGGCAAGCATTAAGTGTGATTACTGTCAGTGGAGATTATTTTCGGTACTTGTGAAAACAGTGAAGTGTTTATTGAAGTTTGTGCATCAGCAGAACTTGTAATAACGGTGAAGTGTTGTCAAGCATTAAGTGTAACTGCAGTTAGTGAAGTTTGTATAGCTCCAGTCCTTATGAAAATAGTGAAGTTGGAAAGCATTAAGTGGAATTACTTGGAAAATAAAAACAGTGAACATTAAGGAACCAGTGTTTATTTCACCTCAGCTGATCTTGTGTACTATACACCTTAAGGCTGACCATAGGAAGAACAACTCACTGGGCAACGTCCTTCCTATACTGAACTACTGCTGTTGCAGCCTGTAGCAGTGTGGGGTGGGGACGTAACAATACATACCCAAGGTCTTAATTTCCAAATTTCGTTGCAAGTAAAGCATCTTTCCCTCCATATCATATTTCAAGAGCATAAAAAAGAAGTGAAAAAACTTCTGTCTATCTCTATCTATAGCCCGACGCCCTAATCCCGCAAAGGGTGGCCGCAGACAAAACGCCTCCAAGTCACTCTGTCACCCACCATTTGACTCCCCTCCCCCCAACTCACCCCCCCCCTCCCTCATATACCTCTCAACTCCATCCCTCCACCTCATCCTCGGTCTACCCCTCCCTCTCCCTCCCTCCACCTCACCTACATACACCCTCTTAGTCTTTCATTCTCCATTCTCTCCACATGTCCAAACCACCTCAGTGTATTTCTCCTAATCTTTTCAACCACATCCACATCTACCCCACAACGTTCCTTCATTTCTTCATTCGTCAACCTGTCCCTCCACGTCACTCCACATGCTCCTCTCAAGAAACTCATTTCCACTGCTCTCACTCTTGACTTGTTCCCCTCTTGCAAGGTCCACGCCTCGCTTCCATACGTCAGGGTAGGGATCACAATACCATCATGCAGTGACTTCTTAACTTCCATACTCACCTCCCTATTTCTCATCACTGCTTTCAGTGTACCAACAACCTTTCTTCCCTGCTGTACCCTTTCACGCACTTCATCCCCCAAAGTTCCATCCTTACTCATCACACTACCCAAGTACTTGAATGCACTCACACTCTCCATATCCTCACCATCCAACCTCACTGCACACTTTGTGACTTCATTCCTCTGAAACACCATAACTTTACTTTTGTTTACATTAACTTTCAGCTTCCTCCTCCTACACACTGTCCCAAATTCATTCACCAAACCTTGCAACTCCCATTCATCTTCACTCAACAATACTGTATCATCAGCAAACAGTAACACCGGAAGCTTCCAAATCTCACCCTCATTCATTAGGGCCACCCCCACATCCACTGCCCTACCTTGCACCTCCTTTACAACCCCATCCATATATATATTAAACAGCCATGGAGACATCACACACCCCTGTTTCAGTCCCACATTGAGATCAAAGAACTCACTCAGCTCACCATCCACTCGCACCGTAGCCCTAGCTCCCTCGTACATACTCTTCACAGCACTCAACAATTTCCCCTCCACTCCATATATTCTTAATACCTTCCACATACCTTGCCTATCTATTCTGTCATAAGCTTTCTCCAAGTCCATGAAGGCAGCATACACTTTCCTTCCCTTCTCTAGATACTTCTCCACTAAACATCTTAGAACAAATATCTGATCTACACACCCTTTTCCCTTCCTAAATCCCCCTTGTTCTTCTCCAACTAGCTCCTCTGTCATATGCCTAACCCTATCAATGAGTATTCTACCATATATTTTACCAGTCACACTAAGAAGGCAAATACCCCTATGGTTACCACATACTTCTCTCTCACCTTTTCCTTTGTACAGAGGAACAATTATACCTGATTTCCAGTCCTCTGGAACCCTTCCCTCTTCCCAAGCCAATCTACACAACTTCCATATCCACTCCACAACAATCTCACCCCCATACCTAAGCATTTCACCACACACTCCATCAATTCCTGGGGCCTTTCCCAGCTTAATCTTCTTCATCGCTTCCACTACTTCCGACCTACTGATCTCTTCCTCCCTCCTCTCATCTCTTCTTCTCCCAGCCATTCCCCAACCACTTATACTCACACTGCTTTCACTCTCTACATTCAACAAATCCTCAAAGTGCTCCTTCCATCTCCTCAATTTCTCTCTCTTCTCCACCAACAATCTATTATTCCTATCTTTCACTCCCCTACTATTTCCCCTTTCACACTGCCTTACTTTCTTTACCTCCTTCCAAAACAATTTCTTACTCTCCCTCCATTTCACACTCAGATTCCTCCCAAACTCTTCTTCCACTTTCTTCTTACTCTCCTTCACCAGTCTCTTAACCTCCCTTCTCCTGCTCACATATACCTCTCTCTTCTCTCTCTCATCTTCTCCCCTACCTCTACTCACCAACCATTCACCATATGCCTTCTTCTTTTGTTCCACAGCTCGTTTCACCTCATCATTCCACCATGCTGTCCCTTGCACACCCTTGCATCTCCTCCTCACTCCACAAACCGCCTCACATGCTGCGCTTATCTCTTCCGTGAATATCTTACATACGTCTTCCACCCCTTCCATCTGCTCTAGCTCATACCTTCCCAATCTTTCTTCCACTATGCTCTTATACTCTGTCCTTTTCTCACTATCTTGCAAATTCTCCACTCTTCTCAAAGGAGCTGCTTCCTCCTGTTTTCCCCTTCGTCTCCTCAACCACTTTCTTTGCAGCTCTACCTTGGCCATCACTAAGTGATGGTCCGAGACTCCATTCCCCCACCCTCTCCACACCCTTGCATCCAACACTTGTCTTCTCATTCGCTCATCCACACACACGTAGTCTATCATTGCCTTTCGTTCAACAAGTTCACCATCCATCCTCCTCATTACTCTCCATGTATACCGGCGGATCATCTTATGACGGAAGTAGGTGTTGGCTATTGCCAACCCCTTACCAGCACATGTGTCCACCAAAGCACTACCATTCCCATCTACTTCAGCTGGCACTCCCCACTGACCAACCACTCCATCCACTTATACATTCCCAACTTTGCCATTCATGTCTCCAATCAACAGCACTCTTTCGCTCCTCTTAAACTTATCCATACATGCTTCTACTCTCGCCCAAAACTCATCTTTCACTCTTGCCACTTGATCCTCTGTTGGAGCATACACACATACAATCGCCCATGCTTGTATACCTACTTTCATCCTCACCCATACAATCCTTGCACCCACTGTTCCATACTCTCTTATATTCTCCTTCCACTTCTTGCTTATCATCAGACATACTCCCTCTCTTGCCCTCTCATTCTCATTAACTCCCGCACATATACCTACACCGTATTCCCATTCTCTCATCCTTTCACCTTTCCATTTAGTTTCAGTCAATCCACATATATCCACTTTTGCATCCTCAAGCACCTGGACAATCTCTCTCTCTTTCACTTCATCATTCACTCCTCTCACATTCCACGTTCCTACCCTCAGAATGTCCTTTGTCCGTTCCTTAGTCGTCAACGTATGGTCCGTCCGGGTCCGAGGCGCCGTGTAATAATTACTTACTTGTAATTATTACACGGCGTAGGGTATTACAAAACGTCCTTTTGTTGGTGGAAGGCAGGGAAAAGTTGGCTGAATAGCTGGTGAATGATCATTAACCAAGGACTACTGCTTGCTAAGAAATAGTGGAAAAAAGTATTTAATGGGTGTTAATTTGCCATGATGTACTATCCACTGCAAAATTTTTAGGTAAGACTGTTAACCTAGGAGTAAAATCAAAATTAACCACGGTTGTCGCTTAGTCTGCACAATAGCTAGAGCTATTTTCATATGACGTTATTTGTAATACTTTTTTTTTTCTTTGGGGGGAAGATTTGATAGTCATACCAGCAAAACCTCTCTGTCTCTCTCTCTCTCTCTCTCTCTCTCTCTCTTAGAAATTTATTTTTATTTTTTTGATAGATACATCCGGTCACAAAGTAGCTCTTGTTATTGTTTATTACAATACTCACTTAAAAACGTTTCAGCTTCACACAGACGAGCATATGAGTCAATTGCGAAAAAGTATGTTCATTCATTCATTGTCAGACGCCATGTATCCCAAACAGGGTGGCCAAGGGCTTAGAGTTAATTGTTTTACAGGGAGGGGTAATATCTGAAAATCAAATATAATATCAGTTCAGTTACCTTAAATTGTGACCGAAATATCTATTAAATAACATGTAGCCATCTACCACCATTTTACTGATCATGCGTCCATCCCAAACAATTATCACAATCACCACTTGTCTTAGAGAGTGTTTAACGACACTTTCAAAAACTTTTGAATAGGCTCGCCACAGCTGAAGAATTTCTGCTGTGTCCCCATGTCTTGCCGGAAGATGACAGTGACTTGTTACATTTTTTTAATGATAGCACCGACTTTGGTTTTAGTCTTGTTACCATCACACAAATCAATTCAGGACAGAGCAGACTGTTTCTGATGCAAGAGTTAGAACGTTCCTTCATTAATTGCTCACTGAAGCTGCATACATATATATATATATATAGATATATATATATATATATATATATATATATATTCTTTTTTTCTGAAGGGAGTAAGGACAAAATCCAAAAGTGATACAAATGTGATTGTCCAACGTAAACTAACAAGGACGAGCGTCTAATGAATAATTTCTTCTACCCTTTACCTGGCACCTGCTGATACTTCATACAAACGCTTATAGCCTCCGCCACCTTGTGATAATTTTTGCCAAAGCTTATAGCCTCTGCCACCTGCTAATAATTTTTGCCAACGCTTAAAGTCCCTGTTTGCTTCTTGTAATTCTTGCCAACGGTTAAAGCCCCTGCCACCTGCTGATAATGTTTGCCGATGATTAAGTCCCTGCTACCTGCTTGTAATTCATGTCAACGCTTAAAGCCCCTGCCATCTGCTCATAACTCCTGATAACGCTTATAACATGTGAATCTGCTAACATTTCTGTCGATTCTTACAACCCCTGCCACCTGCTGATAATTCCTGCCAACGCTTACATCCCCTGCCACCTGCTGTTAGTTCCTGCCATCATTTAAGACCCTGCCGCTCGGAGTGCTGCCCGCTGTGAGAACAGGAAGTGGTGGTAATGGCGGCATTAGAAGGCAGGAAACTGGTTCTCACTTGCTTCCTTAGTTGCATCTCATTTACCTCTCTCTCTCTCTCTCTCTCTCTCTCTCTCTCTCTCTCTCTCTCTCTCTCTCTCTCTCTCTCTCTCTCTCATTTTTTGCACGTTTTCCTCTCTTTTCTATCATTCTATCAGTGTACCCAGATATTTGAACTCTCTCACCAGTACCAATCTCTTTCCATTTACTATAACATCGCACTGGGAGTCACCGTCTCTCCTGATAACTATCACTTTACTCTTTTCTACATTTGCTCTCAAGGCACGAAACTCACAGACATCAGCAAAACTCAGCACTAGCCTACCAAGTTCTTGTCCGGTATTTGCAAGCAGTACTGCATCATCAGCATACAACAAATCTGAGATAATCCATCCATCACCATTCATTACCAACGCCATGCCCCTCTCCATTACTCGTGTTTTTACTTCTCTCATCACTCCATCCATATAAATAAATAAATGAATAAATGAATATATATATATATATATATATATATATATATATATATATATATATAGTGCCATAATTTCAAGTATTATTGTAAGTTAGTAAAAGCTAGTATTGTAAGTGTCTTAAGCTTAAGTATGGTTGTAGGTATAACTCATGATTTAACCGTTAAGTTCTATATTTAATTTAGTCTTAGCTAATATTTATAATGTGAACATGATTGTGATATTCATAGTACTGAGTCAAGTATTGATGAGAATATGATAAATTGTTATACATATGGACCAGCTCTTCCCCAGCAAAAACGTATAAGCACAGAAATTTTAGCAGAGATTGAAAATTGCGAATGTCTTCCTTTATATTCTAGAGATTTACCTGCCGAAGTTAATAGATTTCCCCTTTTGAACTATGCAGTGGTGATTAAGAGCTGACTGAATTAAGAATATTGAAGACTGTCATTTGTGAAGTGCGAAATTCATGTTATTGAGTCCTGCTTACAGTCACATAGGCATGTAACCGACACGGGTAATAAAACTGTTCAAATTCTAAACTACTTTGGCTTCATTTTGATTAATGTTCCTATATGTTTATTGCAAAAATTTTAATATCGTAAGTCACTTTTCTATATATGTTGAGTGCAAACGTATCTTTCGTATTCTTTGACTAGTTCAGCATCATCATTACTGATGCATAGAAACTCTAGCAATACACTGGTGGCAGCGGTGTGATGAGATATTGTTGTGGGATGAGATATTATTGTGGGATAAAATATTGTTGTGGGATAAGATACTGTTGTGAAATAGAATCCCTCAGTACTCTGGAGGCCCGCTTAATCTCACGATATTTCTAGAATTAATGCTCATTAAAGCTCCTGGAGGACCAAGAAAGTTATACTTCACCATGGGTAGAATGAATAACGAGATGGAGACACAACTTATGTATTTTGTGGCTTTGTCTAGTGGAAAGAGTAGTAAGGTGGAGGATGAGTTGTTGATGGAACTTAGGGGTCAAATGTCAAGAAGAACGAGGGTAGCTCAGTGGACCATGATAGCTGATTCGTTAGGTTCAAAACAAAACAATCCACACACATCACGTCATCGTATAGTGGAAGTGTTGATGGACAGAGATGTGTATGTGGTAGAGGGAGCCGCAGGACGGGTGTGGTCCTTTTGCGGAGGAGAAGAGTGGCCCTTGGGACCCTTCGAGGGGGGCTTTGAGCCTGATCCGGTGGATGAATACTTGCCGCCCAGTGAGATATGCCCTCCCCAGAGACTTACTGAGAAGTGTTGTGTGCTAAGCTGGTTATGGCAGTATTTAGATAAGAGATGGATAGGGAACTGTGTGCGGGTTGGACTGTCCGACTATTGACTGTGAGTTGATAGGAGTTTGGGTTATGGGAGCAGCCCAGTTCAGTGGAAATATCAGATTCCTTTAATTGAAGGGGCAGTGCACACCTATCTCTCAGCTTACAGTCAACACAGTCTCGGGTGAAACAGTGACTTCAGGACCTGACAGGCGCTCGTCAGTTACTAGGTGGAATGCTGAGAGTGTAAGAACGAATGGATGGGAGTGTAAATGAGATTAGTTAATAGGTTGTATGAATGGGATGTGTCCCTAGGACGATCCTGGCAGCAAGAGTACAGGTCTTTCCAGGTGAGACGACCATGTTGCCACCCAGGCAGGAGGTTGGCTGGGGCACATCCATCCACTGAATTTCGAGTGTTTTTCGTGACAGAGAAGCGACCCCCTGGGGTATGTAATTTTTCTTGTGGACTGACAGGTGCCACTTATTGGAGTCGTGTTCACAGTCAAATTTTGTCCGTCCCATCTGCACACACGTCCCTAGGAAGGAAGGACCCGTGAAGTGCCATAATTTTAAGTATTAGTGTTGTTAGTATAAGCGACTATTGTAAGTGTAATCTTAAGCTTAAGTATGGTTGTACGTAGGTATAACTCAAGATTTAACCGTTAAGTTCTATATTCAAGTTTAGTCTTAGCCCTCTCGCGAACGATAAGTTTCAGTAAGTTTTCCGGCGCACGACTTTATCTGTGAAGCCGCACGGCCTGGCTGCCCGCGTGCGGCAAATAACACATATTCTCTCCATATTGTCGCCACCCAAACATCAATATACTGCCATGAAACCTATATCATCTTATTCATCGATGTTTGTTCTAGCTGATAAGCACCACAAAAAAACATGAAAACCCGAATAAAACAATATTAGGCGGCCGTGAATAAACATTTTGCTATGTCACGTTCACTTCCCAACATCACCATTCGAATGTTTTCCATCATGCAGGAAAATATTATTAGAAGTTTTTTATAGAGAATTTCATCAGCTTTCTAAAGAGACAAATCCGGTTGTGATACGATTTGTAGTTTTCGAGAAAATAGCCAAAAATTTAAAGCCATAATTTGAAAATAATCAAGGAGCTCAAACTCTGAAATTTTCTCACACATGTTATGATTTTATTCCATAATATTATGCAGAATTTCACCAGCTTTCTAATGACCTAAAATTTATTTCGATACGCCTCAAAGTTTTCGAGTAAATCGCCAAAAACGACTGGGAACTCACGTCCGTGCGTCACTTTCGTGATGTGCGCATAGCATACGCAATACTCCTGCCTACGTAACAACGACATCTTATCACAGATATTAAATGGTTATGTCTTGAACATACATAGAATTTACTGCTCTTTATCATGGTTCATACAGGAAATCGATACGTCAATAGTTTTCGAGTAATTGGCCAACAAAGTGAGATTACTCCAAGCACTTCCGAGTTTACCGCTAGCGAGGAAAAAAAACAAGGCTATTCCCCCAACTTTTCCAACAGAAAATGCTCCCAAAGGCTTATATTCTGCAAATGAACATATGTAGAATTAACTGCTCTTTATCATGGTTCTTACAGGATGTCGATACGCCTAATAGTTTTCGAGTATTTTGCCGACAAAGTGAGATTACTCCTCTGAGTGCTTCCGAGTTTACTGCTAGCGAGGAAAAAAACCAAGGCTGTTCCCCCAACTTTTCCAACAGAAAATGCTCCCAAAGGTTTATATTCTGCAAATGAACATACGTAGAATTTACTGCTCTTTATCATTGTTCTTACGGGAAGTCGATACGCCCAATAGTTTTCGAGTAATTGGCTGACAAAGTGAGATTACTCCTCCGAGTGCTTCCAAGTTTACCGCTAGCGAGGAAAAAAAAAATGTTTTCTCCCCCTTTGCCTAAAGACTATGCTCCCAAAGTTTTTTTTTTTTTTTTTTTTTGATGTACAGACTGTAAAATCTTCCAAGGTTGTTTTTTTATGGTTGTAACATACCACACATGAACGCTACTTTTTCCATGTTACTGCTAATGACGCTTTACTTTCTGTCATATGTGTAATATGTTGGAGAAGACGGTTATTTGCCTGAAAATTATAGGGGTAATGATAATAGGTCAATATACATATCAACAAAATTTGGAGAACTCTTCCTCCAAGGGTGTTGATGGAGTTGTAGAACCTTGTGGGATTGGAAGATGAGGAGGTATGTAGTGTGTGTGTGTGTGTGTGTGTGTGTGTGTGTGTGTGTAAGTGTGGTAGTGTGTGTGTGAGTGTGTGTGTGCGTGTCTGTGTTAGTGTGTGTGTAAGTGTGTTAGTGTGTGTGTAAGTGTGTTAGTGTGTGTGTGAGTGTGTGTGTGTCTGTGTTAGTGTGTGTGTAAGTGTGTGTGTGTGTGTGTGTGTGTGTGTGTGTGTGTGTGTGTGTGTGTGTGTGTGTGTGTGTGTGTGTGTGTGTACACTGCACTAGGGAATACTTCGCTTGGCATGGAACTGTTCGAAGCAATCACCCACGCACCGTGCCACATCACTAACAGGATACATGTGCCTTGTGTCCCTCCTCATCTTCGCCAGGGAACACAGGGTGCACCGCAGCCTCCTCTGGTTGGGGATCCTCTCCCTTCGGTGGCCTAGTGTCATATCCAGCCGCACTCTGTCATCGATGAAACGATGACGCTTCGCTGGCTGTCCTCCTGGCGTTCCCTGGCCCTGTTGTCCTGGAGGTGCAGCTGCAGGCCCGGGCATGGCAGCAGCAGCAGGTTCTCCCAACGGACCAGAAACCGGTGA
Source organism: Coenobita brevimanus (assembly GCF_032717465.1). NCBI lineage: Eukaryota > Metazoa > Arthropoda > Malacostraca > Decapoda > Coenobitidae > Coenobita > Coenobita brevimanus. Next base: position 19,796,085 of record NC_137037.1, on the reverse strand, counting down.
AGGTTCTCTCAGCACCTGTGCTGGTCCTGCAGGAGATTGTGGTGCTGACTCCTGTCCTGGCCCTCCTCCTGGAGATGGTGGTGTTGGTGCAGGAGCCGGTGGTGATGGCACCTGTGCTGGCACTGCAGCAGGTGCCACAGGTGCTGGATGTCCTGTTGGCCGTCGGGTTGGAAGGTCAGGGACATGGTGGATGACGTGCCCTTATGCAGGCCACTCTGCTTCATCAAAGTAGAGGAGCTTGTCCACTATCTCCTCCACGAATTCAAGCAGAGTGACTGACCCGCGTGAGCACTTGTACAGGGCGACCGTGTTGAAAATGGCCATGTGGATGAAGTAGAAGGTGATCTTCTTGGTCCATTTCACAGTCTGATGCTGGATAGAGTAGTATTGGACCATCTGGTCAAAGTGGTCCACCCCACCCATGTGTCGATTATAGTCATCCACCACGACAGGCTTGTCCATGGTCTTCTGGACATAGGTTGTCCTCCCGTTAGGAGCCCTGGTCTTCCTTCGAACCTGCTTCTGGATGGTGCTTATGCTGTGGAAGGTGGAGACCATGTTGGCAATGCACTTGTCCCTCCACAGCAACACCATCACGTTGTCCTTGTGCATCGCTGTCATGCCCCCCATTGGGAGGTTCGTTGTCTTGGTGATGTCCTGCAGCTGCTTTGGTGCTCCTCTTGCCAGGCGTAGGGTCCTACACACGTAGGTTCCTGCACTGAAGAGGCATTTGCACAGGGATACAGAGTTATAATAGTTGTCCATGTAAACTTTGTATCCCTGATCCTTCAGCGGTTCTATGAGGCTCCACACGGTGGTCTCCAATGCCCTCTTCTGCCCCGTATACACCTCGAAATTCCAGATGTAACCCAAGGAAGCCTCAGCCAGGATATACAGCTTGATGAAATACTTTGAGGGCTTCATCGGGTTGTACACGCGGAAGCTTAGGCACCCATTCCACGGAAGTGAGCCCTCGTCCAGGCTGAGGTGCTCCTCGGGTAAGTAGGTGTTCTGGAACTGCGAAGAAGGTACTCCATCACCGTGCGAACCCTGATGAGCCGGTCTTCATTGTTCTGGGGTATCGCAAGTGAATTGAAAGCATGGAAGTGTTTCAGGATCGCCCTGAAACGCCTTCCACTCATCACTTGCGTAAAGAGGGGGTAGTTGTGGAGGCGGGATCTCATCCAGTAGTGCCGGATGCTCGGGAAATTCATCACCCCCATGAAAATGTAAGCCCCAGGAACTTGGCCATCTCCTCTTCATTGCAGATGAACCATGCATCCAACGCAGTCCCCAGGAATGACGCGTAGCTGTTGGTCTCGTGGGTGAAATACGTCAACAACTTCCTCGTGAAGAACAGCTGGAAGAACTCAAGAGGAGTTGTTGGCGGATCCACCTTCATTCCTGGGGATCCTGTGAAGGGCCCATTAGCTGGTGTGAAAGGGCCACTGCTCCATCCTTGATCCATTGTGGCAATACCTCCCGCAGTGGTAGCAGTGGGTCGACGTACCGATGCCCTTGTTCCTTTTCGCACACCCCTTGGTCACCCCCCATAGCCGCGCCATGGACCACGCCTGCCTCGTCGAGGTGGTGAGGGTTCCGACGATGAGGAAGACGAGACTGTCTCCTGCTGCTGGAAAACGTAGGGGGGGATGATTGCTGTTGGAGACAGAACCCCTTGTTGACCAGGCAGTGGATGGCGACACAGTCGCCTCCTGCACCAGTTGCACCGCAGATAGTGCGCGCCGTGCAGGTGCCAGTGTCGTGTAACTTGGCCCAGCATCTGGTGACATAGGCTCGGCCAAGGGGGAACTAGAGGCTTGAGGTTAAGAGACCATGATGGCTGTAGGAGCGACAGGTCCAAGCGAAGGCGATGTCTGTCATCCAAGTGAAGATGATGACTGGGCCGATAGTCCTGACACTGGTGGTGATGGTGTCTGCTCCCATCGTTCTTGAAGCACGGGGAATGCCGCCCAAGGGGAATCCTCCTGGACCTCGTCCCATTCCTCCTCATTTGGAACATCGCTCAGCTCGTTCTCTACTTAGCTCTCGGTCTCCTCCTCAAAGAGAACCTTTTGCCACTGGTCAGAAGACAGACCTTTCTTCTCCATCTTGGCAATAACTAATACAGAGAGTCAAGTCTGAGCTTTGTAGGTTCTCTGCTGAAAAAGAAGAGATATTATTCACTGTCAACAACACCTTCCATTGAGAGTAGCACTACACACGTCATGTTATATCTTTCTGTACAGGAAATCGCTGCACCTTTTACGAACAGTTCACATAAAGGATAACTTTTCAGTGTTTTTCACGGTCTCATAAATGTTCACTGGCGTCCATGGGTGTGTGTGTGGTGTGAGACGTGTGGGTGGTGGTGTAAGAAAAGGAAGTGAATGGTGGTGTGAGGAAGTAAGTATGGCTGTGGCTGAGAAGTGACGTGCATATGAAGTGTGGCTGCAGAGGAGGGATGAGATGTCATGTGAGAGGTATAAGGAAAAGAGGAATAGGGCAAGAAGGGCTGTGTGTGACGCTAAAGTGGCAGCAGACGAGAGATGGGGTAGGCAGCTGATAGAGAATTTTCAACAGAATAAGAAAATGTTTTGGAACGAGGTGAAAAGGGTGCGAAATGGAGAGTCTGGGAAGGAAGAACGAGTAAAAGCAGAGGATGGAAGGATGTTAATTGAGATGGATGCAGTAAGGAAGAGATGGGCAGAGTATTTTGAAAGATTGTTAAATGTAGAGGAGGAAAGAGTGGCTAAGATTGTGGTGGATGGAAGGGTGCAAGGAATAAATTTGTTGGGAGAGTTGAATGATTCTTTGATCACGAAGGAGGAAGTGGAGAAGGCAGTAAAGGAGATGAAAACAGGGAAAGCTGCAGGTATGGATGGGTGTGCTGTGGAATGCCTGAAGGGTGGTGGAGTGACTATTGTTGACTGGTTAGTAAGACTGTTGAATGTGTGCTTTGTGAAAGGTATGGTGCCAGTTGACTGGACAAGTGCTTGTGTGGTCCCATTGAATAAAGGCAAGGGTGATAAGTATGAATGTACTAGCTTTAGGGGTATAAGTCTGTTGAGTGTTGTAGGTAAGGTGTATGGTAGAGTGTTAATTATGAGAGTTAGAGAGGGTACAAAGGGAGTGATTGGTGACGAGCAGTGTGGCTTTAGGAGAGGGAGGGGATGCGTGGATCAGGTGTTTGCGGTGAGACAAGTGTGTGAAAAGTATTTAGCAAAAGGCAAGGATGTGTTTTGGGCATTTATGGATTTAGAGAAAGCGTATGATAGAATTGATAGGGAGGCTTTGTGAACTGTGGTAAGATTGTATGGACTTGATGGTAGGTTACTAAAAGAAGTGAAAAGCTTTTATGTAAATAGTAGAGCGTGTGTAAGAGTGGGAAATGCTGTGAGTGATTGGTTTCCTGTGAGAGTGGGGCTGCGACAGGGATGTGTGATGTCACCTTGGTTGTTTAATATTTACATGGATGGTGTTGTAAGGGAGGTGAATGCAAGAGTTTTAGGTGGAGGTCTGAGCCTGGTGAATGTTGATGGTGGAGAGTGGAATCTGAAGCAGCTGCTGTTTGCAGATGATACTGCACTGGTGGCTGATTCAGAGGAGAGATTGAGACAGTTGGTAGAGGAGTTTGGAAGGGTGTGTGAAATGAGGAAATTGAAAGTAAATGAGAATAAGAGTAAAGTGATGATGTGTACAAGGTTGGTAGATGGTAGGGGGATGAATATAGTTTTGAATGGTGAGTTGCTTGAGGAGGTAGAGTGTTTTAAATATCTAGGGTCACATGTTGCTGTGGATGGAAGAATAGATGAAGAAGTGAAGTTTAGAATAAATGAAGTAGGAAAGGTGCTGGGAGGAATGAAAAAAGTGTTTAGATGTCATTCGCTTAGAATGGATGTAAAGGCAAGGCTGTATGAGGGTGTTGTGGTACCGACTGCATTATATGGGGCTGAAACATGGAATATGGGTGTAGCAGAGAGGAAAAGTTTGAATGTAATGGAGATGAGGTGTCTGAGGAGTATGTGTGGAGTGACGCGTATGGATCGAGTGCGGAATGATGAAGTGCGAAGGAGAACTGGAGTTGTTCAGGAGATGGCTGGTAGAGTTGAGCAGAGGGTGTTGTGATGGTTTGGGCATATGGAGAGAATGGATAATGAGCGATTGGTGAAAAAGATAACTAGATCTGATGTGAGAGGTGTAAGGCTGAGAGGAAGACCATGAATAGGATGGATGGGCAGTGTGAAGAGAGCGCTGGATGCGAGAGGGATGTCTGTTGAGCAAGGAAGAGTGGCTGTGCGTGACAGAAATAAATGGAGAGAAATTGTGAATAAATAAGTGATGACGCAGCCCTGAGGTGATATTCTCCTGCATTTGGTCTGATCAGCTATTTCAGGTCAGCTGCAGGTAAGGGGATGAGTCTGTTATGATGTGGCAGGGGTAACCAACTCTGCTGTCGGGCCCTGCTGCAGATGTCACTGATTGCATTGTGCAGTTGACCCTTGTGTGGTGTGGTGCGGTGAGGATCTGTCCGTTCTCCCCTTTGGGGCTAAGATGCAAATGAATGTGTTTGAATGGATGAGTAAATGGGGAGTGTGTCGTCCTGTCTCGGCTACCTCCCTTTCCTTGGGGGAAGCAGCCTAGGTATATATATATATATATATATATATATATATATATATATATATATATATATATATATGTGTGTGTGTGTGTGTGTGTGTGTGTGTGTGTGTGGGTAATTTTCTTATTTTTTATTTTTCAGCCCTCCTTCCCCAAAGTTTCACGACACACATAATATACTCCCTCACAATATCTGAAGATTCCCCCCACACATGATATACTCTCTCATTTATATATATATATATATATATATATATATATATATATATATATATATATATATATATATATCACAGACACATTTTCCCCTCCTTCCCCAAACGTTCCCCCAACACATGATACAATATTTCCCACGAACACTCGTGGCACATATCACAAACATTTTAGATAAGAATCATAAATTTCAACAGTTGTTTTTGAAAGGTACACTACCTGTCCACTGACGTCCGTGGTTGCCTGGCGTTGCAAGGTACAGTACATGTTCAATGACGTCCCTCGTTCCTTGGCATCGTTACCTTTCACAGTTGCATAATGTGGTAGGTCTCCATATTATAATTGCAAATCATAATAGATAGATAGATAAATAGATAGATAGAGAGACAGATAGAAGCAGGAAGTCAAATGATGAGAAGGTGTTGTGTCTGCGAGAATCGAGCAGTGCTAAGCATGCTTACACCCTCTTAACACTGAGGAAAGCTGACGACAGCGGCCAGTAAGGAGATGATGCAGTTAGCTGTCAGCAGTCCTCTCGTGAACAAAGATCCACGAGGAACATACGTGACACACCCCTGCTACACCAGATTTTAGGAAAGAGAGCTCAGACGGAGATTAGCCACCGAACAGGCTAGACAGAAGGAGACAAGCGACCCTAGAGAGAGGTCGAGACGGAGATTAGCCTTAGAACAGAGAGAGAGAGAGATAGCGAGACAGGGAGGTAGCTACCCGGGACTTATACTCTTTCCATGTGAGAAACCTGTTTAATATTTCTAAGACAAATAAAAATAGTCCCATACTATTCTTTACCTCTCCCGTCACTACATGACATCTGGTGGGGAACTACTACAAGATATAAAAGCCGCTCGACCACAAGTCTAAAATATACGCCTCTACAAGCAAATACAAAGTCGCTGCTTTATGATACAAAGTCTTTATGACATTTAGTCTTTATGACACACCTGCCGCTAAAGTACCGCTCACCTATGCCATGCACCTAAACGAACACTCGCGGCACAGTTCACGTATATTTTACATAAAGTATAATTTATCACTAAATGTTTGACCAAGGTACAGTACCTGTTCAATGACGTCCCTCGTTCCTTGGCATCGTTACCTTTCACAGCACACCTGCCACTAAAGTATCACTCACCTACGCTACACACCTATACGAACATATGGGGCACAGTTCACGTATATTTTACATAAAGTATTATTTATCACTAAATGTCAGACCATGGTACAGTACCTGTTCAATGACGTCCCTCGTTCCTTGGCATCGTTACCTTTCACAGCACACCTGATGCTAAAGTATCGCTCACCTACGCTACGCACCTAAATGAACACTCGTGGCACAGTTCACGTATATTTTACATAAAGTATGATTTATCACTATATGTCAGACCATGGTACAGTACCTGTTCAATGACGTCCCTCGTTCCTTGGCATCGTTACCTTTCACAGCACACCTGATGCTAAAGTATTGCTCACGTACGCTACACACCATAATTTATGCCGTCATGAGGATACATGGCACATTTCTCTTACACTTGACACAATATCATACACAAATACATGACTACCACAATTATTCCATCCTAACCTCCGCAATTACTCCCTTCCTTATTACGGTTCAACGTGACTGTGATGCAGCATCCTTTGCTGGGAGAGTACGATGCAACTCTATTGTATTGGCACACACCACACTCCTTCACGAACACCTGCAGCATGTTTGACGTATATTTCACACAATTCCATAAGCATTTTCACTATCAGAATCACAATAATTCCATCCCTAAACACCTCTAATTCTCCCTTTCCGACTATAAAAACTGTACGTGATGCCTGCCCCATTCCACACTATGGTTCATGGCATCAACAATGCTAACTAGTTCCATAATTTCACCAAGCCAGCCACAATATCTTTCACACAAAAAACAGTTTAGGCATTGGCTTCATTATATATGTATTTGTATTCACGCCAAAGGGCCTTGAGGAGGGCGAGAGGCGAAACCCCACAATAGTGAATATGCATATCGGCTATAAGCCTACCTCTTGATAACGGACACAATTCCTTTTTGTGACATATATCAATGTTCCATCAACAATATCACATACAAATATGCTCACAAATATCGCATTATCACACTGAGTCCATTGGGGCTTCAGGTCGAGCAGGAGGAGGAGAATTAGTAGGAGTTTAAAGGGACAGTACACGCGACGCAACCTCAATCCCTGGCTGCTTGGAAGAGACAGAGGTTTCTCGGTACATGCTGGGCCCCGTGAGGCAGCTCAGTGTTGCCAATGCCTTACCATTGGAAAGTGCTACAAGCACTATGATGCGCCAAAATTTGACGCAAATCTGGCAGAAGCTGAATTTTTGGTGAATTTTTTTATGCTTATAAACGCGATTCGCATGACTGAAGAAATTTAGAACAATCCACATAACACGCGAATCGCGTGACTAACACTGAGAGGGCAGCAAGAGTACAGGTCTTTCCAGGTGAGATGACCATGTTGCCACGCAGGCAGAAAGTTGGCTGGGGCACATCCATCCTCTGAATTTTGAGTGTTTTTCGTGACAGTGAAGTGACCCCCTGGGGTATGTATTTTTTCTTGTGGACTGACAGGTGCCACTTATTGAAGTCATATTCACAGTCAAATTTTGTCCGTCCCAGCCACACACACGTCCCTAGGAAATGTAGATGAATGATTTGAATGTTGACTTCCGTTGTTAATGTTTTTTGTTTTTTTTTGGAGGAAGGACCCGTGAAGTGCCACAATTTTAAGTATTAGTGTTAGTATAAGCTAGTATCGTAAGTGTAATCTTAAGCTTAAGTATGATTGTAGGTATAACTCATGATTTAACCTTTAAGTTCTATATTCAAGTTTAGTCTTAGTTGATATTCATAATGTGAACATAATTGTGATATTCATAGTACTGAGTCAAGTATTGATGAGAATTTTATTAATTGTTATACATATGGACCAGCTCTTCCTGAACAAAGACGTATAACCCCAGAAATTTTAGCAGAGACTGAAAATTGTGAATGTCTTCCTTTATATTCTAATCTAGAGATTTACCTGCTGAAGGTAATAGATTTCCTCTTTTGAACTATGTGAAGTGAATGAGTTGACTAAAGTAAGAATATTTAGGATTGTCATTTGTGAAGTGCAAAATTCATGTTATTGAAACCTGTTTACAGTTATGTAGGAATGTAACCGACATGGGTAATAAAATTGCTCGAATTCTTAAATAATTTGGCTTCATTATGATTAAAGTTCTCATACTCTTATTACAAAAATTTCAGTATCGTAAGTCACTTTTCTACATACGTTGAGTGCAAATGTATCTTTCATATTCTTTGGAGATCGAGTACAAACAGAAATATTATAAAGTAATCAGTTAAAGTTTCAGCCGATTCCCGAGTACTGTCTTCATGCTTATATAAGGCGAGAAGACATGCCAAACATTTCAGATCATCGCTCCTTTTCATCGTTGCAGGTTAGTGCCAGAGCTCTCACCCCCTACTTTTCTCTCTCTCATGTATTAAGTCATCATATACGTTCGTGAGTTAAATTAGTGATATTTTCCCCTGATCATTCTTCTGTTGAATGATGAGATCATTGCTCCTTTTCATCGCTGCAGACGAGAATTATGGAGGGCCATGGCTCGCATCCCAAGGATTCGGGCGTTCTAGCCGCAGCCTAGCTGCTGGCACACTAAATCCCCCCCTCTTTAGTTCATGGAATCAAGGTGATATCAGCTGGGGCTGGTCCATTTGTCCATTTGATTACGGTCCATATCATTACTGGTTCTTTTGATTATTGTCTAGCTTATATAGGATTCTTCATTTTTTTTTTTTTTTAATTTAGTCTTAGAGAATATTCTCTGGTGATAATCGTTAGGCTCCTTCCAGACAAGTCCGTCAGAGACCACGGACTATATCCATGCATTTCAGTATTCTTGGGACATTAATTTAATGTGTAAAGTTATATATTTCTGGAGTTATACTGTAAATTCTCATTATTGATTATTAGTTTATTTCGTGAAGATTCATATTTCTGAAAGGTGTAACAGTATTCTTTGAATATTCAGTTTGAGAAAATTCATATTTCTGTTGATATAGATCCTCATTATATTTTGTTTGGTGTCATTTCCAAGTTGAAGTGTAATCTGTATCTCAGTTCTTAATACTTAGTGAATCTTAGGTTAAGTAATTTTGAGTTTGAATTTTGCTCTCCTCCAAGGGGCAGAGTGGTACACATGAGGTTGAGTGGTCCACAAGGTGTGCTAATATCTAACTACTCATGCCCTCTCTAATAAGGTCATGCTACCTCATTTCTCATAAAGCCATATATTCTCATATAAGATCACGCTACCCTATTTCTCTAATATCTCTAAAATTCTCGGTGTTACAGTGGAGGTGTCTAAATTTCTGATCATTACACTGGGGTGACTAGTTCAGCATCATCATTACTGGTGCATAAAAACTCTAGCAATACACTGGTGGCAGCAGTGGGATGAGATATTGTTGTGGGATAAGATATTATTGTGGGATAAGATATTGTTGTGAAATAGAATCCCTAAGTACACTAGAGGCCCACTTAATCTCACGATATTTCTAGAATTAATGCTCTTTAAAGCTCCTGGAGGACCAGCAGAGTTATACTTCACCGTGGGTAGAATGAATACCGAGATGGAGACACAACTTATGCATGTTGTGGCTTTGTCTAGTGGAAGGAGTAGTAAGGTGGAGGATGAGTTGTTAATGGAACTTAGGAGTCAAATGTCAAGAAGAATGAGTGTAGCTCAGTGGACCATGACAGCCGATTCATTAGGTTCTTCCCCCTCAACATAAAACAATCCACACTCATCACACCATCGTGTAGTGGAAGTGTTGATGGACGGAGGTGTGTACATGGTAGAGGAGGTCTTCACGGAGAAAAGGATGCAGGGAGCCACAGGACTGGTGTGGTCCTGTTGCGGAAGAGAAGAGTGGCCACTGGGACCCCTGGAGGGGGCCTTTGAGCCTGATCCGGTGGATGAATAGTTGCTGCCCCATGAGAAATGCCCTCTCCGGGGAGTGTTGAGTGTTAAGCTGGTTATGGCAGTATTAAATTAAGAGATGGATAGGGAAGTGTGTGCGGGTCAGACTGTCTGACTATTGACTGTGAGTTGATAGGAGTTTGGGTTATGGGAGCAGCCCAGTTCAGTGGAAATATCAGATTGCTTTAACCCGTCACGTCCCGAGGTTTTCCGCACCTCCGACATCCCCCAATCCCGAGGTATTTTCGAAAATGTTTTTTTTGGCTAAAACCTCCGCTTTTGGTGAGAAACATCGAAAATTCATAGAGAAATCACTCACCTGAGGTTTAAAATACTCGATCCAGGTAGGGGTTCCTCCTTACCTGACTGGGTTTTCTAACAAGCTGGCACCAAAGAAAATGAGTTCTATGGGAGGGTAACTATTTTATCCACTCATAAACAGTATTTATTTATTTACTTGGTACATATTTATATGTAGTACAAGAGTATATTGGTTTTCAAGCAGTAATATAGGCATTATAAGCATTGTTTCACTCACTAACTAATCACCATACCTGACCTTTTTTTGCCACATTACCTGATCATTATTTCTGACCGTTTCTTCTTCTAATGCTATGTAAACTTTGTCCTCCATATTGTCATCGATTGGGGAATCACTCTGGCCTTGAATATTTTTACTGGCCAGGTCACTGGTAGCAGGTGAATTGCCGAGACAATGATGTGAGGGGGGGAGGGGGAGGTTATGCGGTGTAAGGCATTGTCCCTGCTTGGCATCTTGTAGAGGAATAGAGGAAGGTGTCCCGTGTATACATACAAAAAATCATGTGCGAAAATTGAAAACTGTGCACATTAGGGACCTTGCAATTGCACAACGTACCAGTATGTCGCCAGGACTGGCAAATGCAAAAGTTGCAATGTACCCATACGTCAATGGGACGGGGCGGGTTCATTGAAGGGGCAGTGCACACCTACCTCTCAGCTTACAGTCAACAAAGTCTCAGGTGAAACAGTGACTTCAGGACCTGACAGACGCTCGTCAGTTACTAGGTGGAAAGCTGGAAGCGTAAGAACGAATGGATGGGAGTGTAAATGCGATTAGGTAATAGGTTGTATGAATGGGAAGCGCCCCTAGGACGATCCTGGCAGCGAGAGTACGGGTCTCTCCAGGTGAGATGACCATGTTGCCACCCAGGCAGGAGGTTGGCTGGGGCACATCTATCCACTGAATTTCGAGTGTTTTTCGTGACCGAGAAGCGACCCCCTGGGGTACGTGATTTTTCTTGTGGACCGACAGGTGCAACTTATGAGAGTCATGTTCACAGTCAAATTTGGTAAGTCCGTCCCATCTGCACAGACGCAGGAAATGTAGATGAATGATTTGAATGTGCTGACTTCCGATGTTATTTTTTTTTTTTTTTTCCGGAGGATGGAGCCATGTAGTGCCAAAATTTTAAGTAATAGTGTAAGTTAGTATAAGCTAGTATTGTAAGTGTAATCTTAAGCTTAAATATGGTTGTAGGTATAACTCATGATTTAACCATTAAGTTCTATATTCAAGTTTAGTCTTAGTTCATATTCATAATGTGAACACGATTGAGATATTGATAGTACTGAGTCAAGTATTGATGAGAATATGATTAATTTTTATACATATGGACCAGCTCTTCCCCAGGAAAGACGTATAACCACAGAAATTTTAGCAGTGATAGAAAAATGGGAATGTCTTCCTTCATATTCTAATCTAGAGATTTACCTGCTGAAGTTAATGGATTTCCCTTTTTGAACTATGCAGTGGTGATTAAGGGTTGACTAATGTAAGAATATTGAGGATTGCCATTTGTGAAGTGCAAAATTCAGGTTACTGAGTCCTGTTTACTGTCACATAGGCATGTAACCGTCACGGGTCGAATTCTTAATTTCTTTGGCTTCATTATGATTAAAGTTCCCATACGCTTATTACAAAAATTTCAGTATCGTAAGTCACTTTTCTACATATGTTGAGTGCAAACGTATCATTTATATTCTCGGGCACTATATATATATATATATATATATATATATATATATATATATATATATATATATATATATCATCTATCTATATATATATATATATATATATATATATATATATATATATATATATATATATATATTAAACAACTCTGGGGACATCACACAAACTTGTCACATGCCTATACCAATCGTGAACAATTCACTTAGATGCCCATTAACCCATACACATGCTTCACCACCATCATAAAAACTCTTGACGGCACCTAGGAGCTTACCATCTACACCGTACATGCTAAAAACTTTCCACAGATCTTCTTTGTCCACTTTGGTATATGGTTTTTCCAGATCCATGAATGCCATAAACACCTTATGGTCCTTCTCACAAGCCTTCTTTGCTATCTGTCTAACTGCAAATATTTGATCCACACATCCTCTGCCACTCCTAATACCACCCTGTTCATCACTCACTATGACTTCCGATATCTCTCTTACTTTATTATAATTCTTCTATATACCTTCCTTACCACGCTGAATAAACTTATCCCACGATAATTCTTGCACTCACATCGCTCAACTTTATTTTTGTACAGGGGTGCAATCACAGCCTTTTTCCACTTTGCTGGCACAGTTTCATTCATCCATGTCTTCTTACACATCTCCAACAAGCACTTCATTCCACTCTTTCCACTACACTTTGTCATCTCTGCATACATCTCGTCAACTCCAGCTGCTTTCCTACTATTCAGACGATTCACAGCGTTCTTCACCTGTGCTAGTGTCACATCTCCTGGCACTGAATTCCTCCTCTGCACACCCCCGAAACCAATCAGATTTACAGCCGCTCTGCTCTCTCTATTCCCATTCATCAGGCTTTCAAAATATTCTTTCCATCTGGTCCTTACCTTATCCCCATGGGAACATTTCTTTCCGGTTTCACTTGTACATTTCTGCACCTCTTTCCAGAATAACTTTTTATTATTGTAGTTGTTTGTATTCATTCTTCTTCCCATATCATCATTTACCTCCTTTTTTTTTCCTCTTCTCTAGTCTCTTTACGTGCTTCTTACTCTCAGTATATTCAGTTATTTCAATTGAACCCCTGTCGTGTAACCACTTTAGCCACATCTTCCTCTTTTCCTCCACTGCTCTCTTAACCTCATCATCCCACCATCCCATACTTTTCTTCTTTGTCGTTACTCTTGCCACACCACACATCGCTTTTGCATTCCTAACTAATCAATCCCTATATGCATTCTACAGGCTGTCCAGACCCATTTAAATCTAATTCATGGATTCTAACTCCTACTGTACTTTGGTCCTGTAATCATCTGTCGTTTCTTTGATTCTCAGCTTCTCAACTTTAAGTTTTTTTTTATCTTTGACTGCTCCTCTCCCTCCCGATCTACCTCACTCCTCTCAGTTTTTTTTTTTTTTTTTTAAAGGGAGGAAGAAAGAACCAAGAGCCGCAACCCGCAAAATTGCTCCTTCCAAGAGAAAAGCAAAAAACAAGAGAGAGCCAAATTCAAGATCCGATCATTTCAAGATGCCTGGACACACTGCGTTTGAAAGACTGGATATCATAGGAAGCAAGAAATACAGACAGAGGGAGACAGTTCCAGAGTTGACCTGTTGCATAAATGAAGGACTGAGAGTAACAGTTAACTCTTGCATTAGAGAGTTGGACAGAAAAGGGATGAGAGTTTGATGCTAGACGGGTGCTACGCACCCGTCATAGAGGTGGAGGAATGCATGCAGACAGTTCAGAGGACCAGTGACCATTGAAGTAGCAATACAAAACAGATGAAGATGCAACAGTGCAACAAAGAGACAGAGCTTGAAGGGAGTCAGTAAGAGGAAGAGAATTACTGAGATGAAAAACCTTTGACTCCTCCCTATTGAGAGGAGCTGTATGTGGGGAGCCTTCCCACACATAAAAGTTGTACTCCACACAGGGGTAGATAAAATACCTGTATAGAGTCAACAATTGTGCAGGGAAAAGACGGAATGGAGTCAGCTTAGCACACCTAATCTCTTGGAAACAGATTTTACAAGAGATGTAATATGATCTTTCCAAGATAAGTCCCGAGTAAATGAAACCCTAAGCATGTTCAACGATGATGCAGGATTAAGCTGAATATTATTAAACATTAGTGGATAAACCTGTGGAAGATTTTGTCGGGTTGATAGGTGTAAAAACTGAGTCTTTGATTCATTAAAAACAACCAGATTATTTTTACCCCAGTCAGAGATACGAGCCAAGTCAGACATTAGGTGTGCCACAGCCTCATCCCTTGTTTTTGAAGTAACTGCTGAGACGGACGTTGCGGGAACCGAATGGGAAGGTGAAGGGTGGAGTCATCAGCGTATGAGTGGATTGGGTTAGATGTACAGCTTAGAAGGTCATTGATGAATGAAAGGAAGAGAGTTGGTGATAGGACAGAGCTCTGAGGAACACCTCTGTTAATAGATCTAGAAGAAGAACGATGGCCGTCTACAACAGCGGCTGTAGAACGACCAGAAAAAAAGCTAGAGATGAAGGCACGGATAGAAGGGTAGAAACCGTTAGGGGGCAGTTTGGAAATTAAAGATTTATGCCAGACTCGATCGAAAGCCTTTGAGATGTCAAATGCAATGGCAAAGCCTTCGCCAAAGTCCCGACAGGAGGATGACCAGGAGTCTGAAAAGTAGGTGAGAAGATCGCTAGTGGAGCGTCCCTGACAGAACCCATACTGACGATCAGAGAGAATGTTGTGATAGGAAAGATGCTTTAAAATTTTTCTATTAAGAAATGACTAGAAATCTTTTGAGATACAGAATGTTAAAGCAATTGGACGATAGTCAGAGGGTTGGGAATGGTCACCCTTCTTTGGGACTGGCTGAATGAGAGCAAACTTCCAGCAAGAAGGAAAGGTACAAGTTGATATACAAAGGCGAAAGAGTTTGCCTAGGCAGGGTGTAAACACAGAAGCACAGTTCTTGAGAACAACAGGAGGGACTTCATCAGGCCCATATGCCTCATTAGTATTGAGGCCTGTAATGGCAGAAAATACATCAGCTGAAGAAATTTTAGTGTCAGCCATGAGGAGGTCAGAGAGGGGAAATGATGGAGGAACAGCACCGTAATCGTCTAAGGTGAAATTGGAGGAGAAAGTCTGAGCAAAGAGATCTGCTTTATCAGTAGAAGAAATAGCTACAGAGCCATCAGAGTAGAAAAGAGGAGGGAATGATGATGAGGTAAAGTTGTTAGAAAGGTTTCTGGCAAGGTGCTAGAAGGAGTAAGAAGAATTCGAGTTAGAGAGTTGAGGGCATTTAGTACGGATGAAATTATTTTTAGCAGAGCAAAGAACAGACTTAGCACGATTCCGGGCAGAAACGTATAAAAGATGTGATTCAGGGGTGGGTTGACTCCGGTACCTTTTATAGGCCCTCTCATTGTTGCGGACAGCATTAGAACAAGCGTGATTAAACCAAGGCTTTCTTGCATTAGGCAAAGGATATGGGAAAGGAATGCTTGATATTGCATACCACATTCATTACGATCTGACAGACTTCCACATCCTCCTCTCACCGCCCTCGTATCAGCAACCATTCTCATGATCGACCTCTCGACGAGCACGTAATAAATCATATATATATATATATATATATATATATGTATATATATATATATATATATATATATGTATATATATTGCCAGACGCTTTAATCCCATAAGGGGTGGCCACAATCAAAATTGCGTTGCGTGGTGTAGTCAGACAAGTGATAGAGTTGCCAGTTTGTGGTTAGGTGCATATACCACTATTTTGACCCTTCCCCCTTCATATGAGCAAGTGGCTTGTCTGGAAACGCAACACTATGTATGGTCGAAAGTCCTCCGAAATGTAGGGGCCTTTGACTGTTACCTCGTCTGGCTGGGTGAGCGCTGTGTGTGCGACGAGGAGTCAGACATCCACCACTCCCCCGAGACGCCATAGTTGCCAGATCCTGTGCTTCATGCTCAGTGTTTCTAACAACACACTGCTTATAGATTATATTTTTTTTACAGAAACAAAAAATTAATCCCATTTTTGTTTTTATTTTATTTACATTTTATTTTATTTTTCTCCTGTTTATTACATACAGCAGCTGCCTAGCGTAACATGCAGTGGTGCTGGGAATAATGCGGATGGTGTCCCATGTTGTAGTTCTCCGCGTGTCTTATGACTCGTTCATTCCTACATTTTTACATATTTTGTGTGTAGAGTGTCGTCTTCTACTACTACTACTACTACTACTACATGAAAAATCAACTGCTACAGCTAATGCTAATAGTTCTGCAAAATCAGCAACTTCTGCTACTAATACTTCTATCGATCTATCTATCAGTCTATTGTCACACTCCTTAATCCCTTATACGGGGTGGTCACAAACAAATCGTCCCCCCGTCACCCTGTCCCCCGCCATTTCATTGCCCTGCTCCCAGTTCACACCCCTCTCTCTCATATACCTCTCCACTCCATCCCTCCATCTCATCCTTGGCCTTCCCTTCCCTCTCTTCCCCTCCACCTCACTCACATACACTGTCCTCGTCAGTCTCTCAATCTCCATCCCCTCCACATGGCCAAACCACCTCAGTGTTTCTCCTAACGCTTCCTATCACATCCACATTCAAACCACAACACTCTTTCACATCCTCATTTGTCAGTCTGTCTCTCCATTTGACTCCACAGGCTCCTCCCATATGACTTATTTCCACTGCACTCACTCTTGACTTGTGTCCCTCCAACAACGTCCAAGCTTCACTTCCATACGTTAGAGTTGGTATCACAATACGGTCATGAAATAACTTTTTCACTTCCATGTTTCTTATCACTGCCTTCAAGGAACCAGCAACCTTTCTTCCTTGTTGTACCCTTTCCCTCTTAACTTCCATCCTTACTCATCACACTACCCAAGTACTTAAATGTACTCACATTTTCCATTTCCTCCTCATCCAACCTCACTGCACATTCACTGACTTCACCACTCTCTTCTAATACCTGAAAGAGTAGTACCATACTAATACTAATATTAATGCTGATTTTCATCCCACTATTTGAAATGCATCATATGGGTAATTTTCGTCTTGAACTAAGCTTTTATAGAAAAAAAGAAAGTGAAGTTGATATCTTGGTTACTAACAAAGTTATTGATGTTTGGGTTTAGAAAATTTCTAACTCAGTTCCTGTAGTTTTTAAAAAGTTTCACTAATCTGACTACCCCATGCGACGTCTTATATATATATATATATATATATATATATATATATATATATATATATATATATATATATCTTGTTACATAGCCTATGATTTCATCATCCTTTGTGTAATTTTAACGCACAGTATGCTGCATGTTTGATCACGAGCGTGTTCTGCCTCAGTCCCCCCCTTCTACCGTTATAGTAGAGTAAGTCGTCATTTCTGGAGTTCAGTACGGGATTTTCAGCTCTTTGTCCCCATGGCTTCATTTGCGCGTCCTTCTTACAAGTGGTATCAAGCTCTGCTGGCCCCTATATAATGAGCTCAGTCTCTGCATCATTGCCACTTAGATCTGCTCTTCATTTTGTTCACATCTCTGTCCTCCCCTGTACAGATATTATTATTGTGAGTGCTCAAGAAATCTCCAAACATCTAGCAGCTGTGTGTAATTTGAGTATAACTGTTGTATTTTTTCTTGTACTGTGTAGCATAAGGTTAATTCTTAGGCCTAGTGAGGTTTTTGATTAATGTTGGGTTTTATGTCAGTCATTTTTTATACTAGTTTGGATCTGTAATAATTTATCTTGCATTAACTGAGCATTACCCGGTGTATTTTCGTTTTATCAGGGCTGACTTAGGTAAATTTACCCTTGCTAATTTTGTGTTAATAGAGGCTATTGCAGTTAACCATATATTTAACCTGTTTTTGCCATTACATTATCCTTATGAGTTCTGAATGTTTTGTTGTTAGTTTGAGCATTAAACTTTAACTTGTAATTTTACCTAACTCTTTTGTTTTGAACCTGGAACTTTACGGGACAGTAGTGACTCTTAGTATTCTCACTTAAAGTGTACGTTATCTTTCTCTGTTCCGTAACATAAATTTGGCGACCTCTCATCAGGATATTCAGGATATTATCATAAGGATATTGCTTGATATTTTGTGACTGTTACTTATTCATGATGTCTACTATTACTACACTTGATGAAGCCAAAGATTTTTTGTCAAATGTGCAAACAGAGTGTGATGTAGATAACAGAACAAAGAATGAACTTAAGCTTGTTGCTCAACAATTGGGAATTGCTGTTCGCTCTCATCATTCTAAAGATCAAATTGTTGACATTATTAATGAAAGCTTGTTTAATGTAACTCCTCCAAATGAGCAAACGCAGATTGAATTAGCTAAGTTACAGCTAGCCCTGCAGGAGGCTCAGCCTAAGGAGGCGGAGTCTCGTGTTAAGGAGGCTGAATTTCAAGCACGTGCTAAGGAGGCTGAGTCTCAGGCTATGGAGGCGGAATTTCAGGCCCGTTCTAAGGAGGCTGAGGCACAAGTTGAAATTGCCAGGATTCAGGCAGACCATGAGTATCGCATGAAACAAGGTGGAACTGGATCATCTAGCTCTGATGATTTTGATGTGGCTAAAAATGTTAAACTTGTCCCTCCTTTTAATGAATCTGATTTAACAAAGTATTTTCAGTTGTTTGAGAGGGTACCTACAGGTTTTAATTGGCCTAAAAAGTATTGGCCAGTACTCCTTCAAACTGTTCTCACCGGTAAAGCTCAAGTAACTTATGCATCTTTGCCTCAGGATCAATCTGATAATTATGATGTAGTTAAGAGCTTGATTCTTAAGGCCTATGAGCTTGTTCCTGAAGCCTATAGAGTAAAATTTAGGACAACTTACAAGCAAGATAAGCAATCCCATGTTGAGTATGCAAAAATCAAAGAAGATCTGTTAGAGCAGTGGTTAAATTCTAAGAATGTGGATTCTGATTTTGACAAATTTAAGCAGATGATTTTGCTGGAGGACTTCAAAAGGTGTATTTATAAAGATGTAAGCCTATATCTTGATGAGGAAAGAATAGATAATTTGTCTGATGCTGCAGTTTTAGCTGATGAATATGTTCTCACTCACAAGAGATATTCTAAGGAAAAAGGGAAAGCTGAGAGTAAGTACGTTGCCTCTACTCAGAGTACAGGTAACAGGAAAGAGAATAAGGATGATGTTTCTCAGGAAGTAAATACCAGCTTCACCTCTAGATTTCAGAAAAGTAAATGTACTTATTGTAGTAAGCTTGGTCATACTACGGAGAGATGTTTCAGGAGACAGCGTGATGTGAACAAAAAGGAGTCTTTAAATATTCAGTCAATTGGTCTAGTGTCCACTCTTGAGAGTTCCCAGAATTCTTTAACTGAGTTAACTGAACCTGCTTTGAGGGGTAACTTAAATTCTCATGATGGAGCTCCTCTTTTGAGCAGTAACGTGGGTGACACTCTCAAGAGTTCATGTGCTAATTTCCTGTCTGATGGTTTTGTCAGTCCTCTGGACAGTAATGACAGGAAATCAGTTAAAATATATCGTGATACAGGTGCTTGCCAATCCCTTATGCTGACCAGTGTTCTAGGCTCTAATGTTAATTCCTCTGATGAAACTGCAATCTTACAAGGTGTAGGGAATAATTACTTCTCTGTCCCTCTGTGCAGAGTGAATTTAGAGTCTGGTTTTGTTAATGGTTCCGTTATGGTTGGGTTGGTTGAGACACTTCCAATGTCAGCTGTAACTTTCTTACTTGGAAATGATATTGGTGGAAGTCAAGTGTGTCCAGCTCCTCAGTTGTCTAGTGAGCCAGTGGCGCGTCCCAGGATTGTGATGTCCCTGATGTGTTCCCTGCATGTGCTGTCACTAGGGCTAAGTCTAAAGTTACTGGTGATTTAGAGGATAATGATGATGATGATGTTATCCTAGCTGACACTTTTCTTGCTAATTTGGACCACTCACCAGATGAGGCAGTACCCCGTAGTGTTGATAATTTGTCTCGTCAAGAGTTGGTTGAGTTGCAGGTTGCTGACCCTGAGTTGAAAGGTCTAGCTAACTCTGCTTACAGTGAAGAAGAGTCAGCCGGTGCTTCTACTTGTTATTATGTAAAGTCAGGAGTACTTATGAGGAAGTGGAGACCCCCAACAGCATCAGCCGACTGTGAATGGGAGGTTGTACATCAAGTTGTCATCCCTCGTGTTTGTAGGCAGGATATCATTCGAGTGGCTCATGATACCAGTTTGGCAGGACACCTTGGAGTGAGGAAGACTGTGGCACGCATTTTGAAACACTTCTACTGGCCAGGTATCTTCAGGGATGTTTCCTGGTATTTTAAATCTTGTCACACCTGTCAAGTTGTGGGGAAGTGTAATCAGACCGAAAAGGTTGCACCTCTAGTTCCCATTCCTCCTTTTGAGGTGCCTTTCACCCGTGTGTTGGTGGATATTGTGGGCCCTCTTCCTTAGACTTCTTCAGGATTTTCTTATGTGTTGACCCTGATTGATATGGCTACTCGTTATCCTGAAGCCATTCCACTTAGAAATATCTCAGCAAAGAACGTGGTTAAGGAAATGCTAGGGTTCTTCACAAAGTTTGGTCTGCCCAAGGAGGTACAGTCAGACCGAGGAAGTAATTTCATGTCAAATGTTTTCAAGCAGTCTCTGAAAGAGTTGGGCATCACCCAGATCACCTCTTCAGCTTACCATCCCCAGACCCAAGGAGCGTTGGAGAGATATCATCAAACACTCAAATCGATGCTCAAGAAATACTGTTTGGAACATCAGAAAGATTGGGATAAAGGTCTTCCATTCGTTGTGTTTGCCGCAAGAGAATCTCCAAATGAATGACTGGGCTTCTCACCTTTTGAACTACTGTTTGGCCATGAAGTAAGAGGACCCCTTAAGTTACTCAAGGAATGCTGGCTGTCGGAGGAAGATGACGTCAACCTGCTGGAGTATGTGATGAAGTTCAAAGAACGGCTGTCCACTGCTTTACAGCTGGCGAGAGAGAATTTAGGAGCTGCTCAGGAGAAGATGAAGACTTGGTATGATAAGAAGTCCAGGTTAAGCCACTTTCAGCCAGGAGATCAGGTTTTGATTCTGCTACCAGTTCATGGGCAACCTCTTCAAGCCAAGTTTAGTGGCCCTTATTTCGTGGAGAAGAAACTCAGTGATGTCAACTATGTCATCGCCACACCAGATCGTAGAAAGAGCAAGCAACTATGTCACATCAACATGCTAAAGTTATATCACAGGCGGGACGAAAATAATCCAGTCTGCACTGTAGCTGTTCCACCCGAGTCTGCAAGTGAAGCTCTCCCATGCAGTATGAGCCTGAGTGATAGTTTGGGGAAGAATCCTGATATCATGAATGATCTCCAGACTAAGCTTTCTCATCTACCTCCCAAGGAAAGGCAGGAGTTTTCGGCATTACTGCAGGAGTACCCGCAAGTGTTCCGTGCCACTCCAGGAAGAACCACTGTGTTGATGCATGATGTCGATGTTGGAGACGCAAAGCCAATTAAATTGCCTCCTTACCGTGTGAACCCAGTGAAAGTTCCTCTCATCCAGAAGGAGCTTGGCTACCTGTTGGACCACAAGATGATTGAGCCCTGTCAGAGCGAGTGGAGTTCTCCTGTCACTCTAGTCCCTAAGCCAGGTGGGTCACAGCGGCTTTGAATTGACTACAGACGTGTTAATCAGATAACCAAAACAGACACTTACCCTCTCCCTCGTGTGGAAGATTGCATAGACAAGATCGGAAAGGCTAGGTACATAAGTAAGTTTGATTTGTTAAAGGGATACTGGCAAGTACCTATGACTGAACGTGCTAGGGAGATCTCATGTTTTGTAACATTAGGAAAGGCTTTTGCATGTTCTGTAATGCCATATACAGATTGTTTTAGAGTAATAAGAAATTTCCTTTGTAAATTTCTTTTTTCTTTGTGGGGAGGTGTTACATAGCCTATGATTTCATCATCCTTTGTGTAATTTTAACGCACAGTATGCTGCATGTTTGATCACGAGCGTGTTCTGCCTCAGTCCCCCCCTTCTACCGTTATAGTAGAGTAAGTCGTCATTTCTGGAGTTCAGTACGGGATTTTCAGCTCTTTGTCCCCATGGCTTCATTTGCGCGTCCTTCTTACAAGTTGTATCAAGCTCTGCTGGCCCCTATATAATGAGCTCAGTCTCTGCATCATTGCCACTTAGATCTGCTCCTCATTGTGTTCACATCTCTGTCCTCCCCTGTACAGATATTATTATTGTGAGTGCTCAAGAAATCTCCAAACATCTAGCAGCTGTGTGTAATTTGAGTATAACTGTTGTATTTTTTCTTGTACTGTGTAGCATAAGGTTAATTCTTAGGCCTAGTGAGGTTTTTTGATTAATGTTGGGTTTTATGTCAGTCATTTTTTATACTAGTTTGGATCTGTAATAATTTATCTTGCATTAACTGAGCATTACCCGGTGTATTTTCGTTTTATCAGGGCTGACTTAGGTAAATTTACCCTTGCTAATTTTGTGTTAATAGAGGCTATTGCAGTTAACCATATATTTAACCTGTTTTTTGCCATTACATTATCCTTATGAGTTCTGAATGTTTTGTTGTTAGTTTGAGCATTAAACTTTAACTTGTAATTTTACCTAACTCTTTTGTTTTGAACCTGGAACTTTACGGGACAGTAGTGACTCTTAGTATTCTCACTTAAAGTGTACGTTATCTTTCTCTGTTCCGTAACAATATATATATATATATATATATATATATATATATATATATATATATATATATATATATATATATATATATATAATGGCCTCTATGTCTCCCGGTCCCTCGGCATTTCACTATCCACCTCCCAGCTCACACACCCCTCTCTCACATACCTCTCCACTCCAACCCTCCATCTCGTCCTTGGCCTCCCCCTTCTTCTTCCCCCTTCCACCTCATTCACATACATTCTCCTCTTTAGTCTCTCGCTCTCCATCCTCTCCACATGGCCAAACCACCTCATTGTGTGGTAAGTGGGGACGCTCATCATCCACCCAGTTAGTATAACGGTACTCTATTTTAGTGTAGCCCCACAATGAATGTCAAGCTAAAATTTTCTGTAAGTCAGGAAATCATTTACAACGCTGGGCGGTAACCTTATAACAAACCAACACTTGTTCCCTACGTGACAGCAAGTGGGTTGGCGGAGGGTTAGTACCCCTCCCCGGAAAACAACTAAAAACAATATATATATATATATATATATATATATATATATATATATATATATATATATATATATATATATATATATATATATATATATATATACAGTATATATATATATATATATATATATATATATATATATATATATATATATATATATATATTGTCAGACGCCTCAATCCCCTTCGGGGTGGCCATAAACAAATCGCCTCCACGTCGCCCTGTCCCCCGACATTTCACTGTCCCGCTCCCAACTCACACCCTCTCTCTCATATACTTCTCCACCCCATCCCTCCATCTCATCCTCGGCGTCCCCCTCCCTCTTCTCCCCTCCACCTCACTCACATACACTCTCTTCGTCAGTCTTTCACCCTCCATCCTCTCCACATGACCAAACCACCTCAGTGTATTCCTCCTAACGCTTCCTATCACATCCACATCCACACCACAACGCTCCTTTATATCCTCATTTGTCAGCCTGTCACTCCATGTGACTCCACAGGCTCCTCTTAAATAACTCATTTCCACTGCTCTCACTCTTGACTTGTGTCCTTCCAACAACTTCCAAGCTTTACTTCCATATGTTAGAGTTGGTATCACAATACTGTCATGCAGTAACTTTTTCACTTCCATGCTCACATCCCTGCTTCTTATCATTGCTTTCAAGGAACCAGCAACCTTTCTTCCCTGCTGTACCCTTTCAAGCACTTCACCCTCCAAACCTCCATCCTTACTCATCACACTATCCCAAGTACTTAAACGTACTCACATTTTCCAATTCCTCACCATCCAACCTCGCTGTACATTCACTGACTTCACCTCTCTCAAAGACCATCACTTTACTCTTCCCTACATTCACCTTTAGATTCCGTTTCTTACACACTCTCCCAAACTCATCCACCAAGCCTTGCAGCTCTCCTTCGTCTTCACGCAACAACACAGTATCATCTGCAAACAACAGTACGGGGAGTTTCCAAACACTATCCTCTCTCACCAGGGCCACTCCAACATCCACTACCCTACCTTGTACCTCTTTTATTACCCCATCCATGTACAGAGTGAACAACCATGGAGACATGACACATCCCTATTCCAACCCAACCTTCAAAGAGAAAAATTCACTCAGTTCACCATCCACACGCACTGCAGCCTTAGCACCGTCCTACATACTCTTCACAGCATTCAACAACTTCCCATCTACTCCATATATTCTTAATACTTTCTACAATCCTTGTCAATCCACCCTGTCATATGCTTTCTCCAAATCCATGAAAGCCGCATACAACTTCTTTCCTTTCTCTAGAAACTTTTCCACTAAAGATCTAAGAATGAATATCTGATCTACACACCCTCTTCCCTTCCTAAAGCCTCCCTGTTGTTCTCCAACTAATTCCTCTGTTCTTTTTCTCTGTCAATAACTATCCTACCATACACTTTTCCTATTATACTAAGAAGATAGATGCCCCTATGATTACCACACACTTCTTCCCCTTTTCCTTTGTACAAGGGAATAATTATACCTGACAATCCTCCGGGACTCTACCTTCCTCCCAGGCCAATCTGCACATTTTCCACATCCATTCTACTACTATCTCTCCCCCATACTTTAGCATTTCACCACACACTCCATTAAATCCTGGGGTTTTCCCCAATTTAACTTTCTTCATTGCTTCCACAACTTGTATCCTACTGATTTCTTCCTGTCTTCTCATCTCCCTCCTTCTCCCAGCCATTCCCCAGCCACTTATACTCGCATTACTTCCATCCTCTATGTTCAACAATTCCTTAAAGTGTTCTCTCCATCTGCTCAGTTTTTCCCCCTTCTCCACTAGTAATCTACCATTTTTATCTTTCACTCCCCTGCTAACTTCACTTCCACCCTGTCTTTCTCTTTCACCTCTTTCCAGAACATTTTCTTACAGTCTCTCCACTTTACACTCAAGTTCCTTCCAAAATCCTCATCTGCTCTCTTCTTACTCTTTCTTACTAACCTTTTCACCTCTCTCCTTCTTTCTACATATAACTTTTCCGCCTCTCAACTTCTTCCACATCCCTGTTTCTCATCCATTCTTTGTATGCTTTCTTCTTTTGTGCCACAGCTTGTCTCACCTCTTCATTCCACCACACTGTTCCTTGCACCTACATCCGTCTTCTCTTCATCCCACACACCACATCACATGCTACGCATATTTCTTCTGTAAATATCCTGCACACACCTTCCACGTCCCCTATCTGCTCCAATTCATATTTGCCCAATCGTTTCTCCACTTCTCTCTTATACTCTGCCTTTTTCTCATCCTCTTGTAACCTTTCCACTCTTCTTACAAATACTCCTTCTTCCCATCCTTTCCTTCTTCTATTTCTCCATCCTAATTGGACCTTAACTCTGGCCACCACCAAGTAGTGGTCAGAAAGTCCACTCCCCCAACCTCTATAAGCTCTTGCATCCATTACACATTTTTGCATCCTTTCATCCACACAAACATAATCAATCATTGCCTTCCTTTCATACAGTTCACCACCCACCCTTCTCATCACTCACCATGTATACCTGTGGATCATTTTGTGCCTGAAGAGGGTATTGGCTATTACCAACCCCCTCCCAGCACAAATGTCCACTAACGCACTCCCATTCTCATCTATTTCAGCAGGCACAGCCCACTCACCAACTATTCCATCCACCTTCACGTTCCCTACTTTACCATTTATATCACCGATCAAAAACACTCTCTCATTCCTTCCAAACTTTTCCATGCACACTTCTACATTTGTCCAGAACTCTTTTCTCACTCTGCTTGCACGATCTTGTGTTGGCGCATACACGCACACAATCGCCCACCTTTGTATTCCAACTTTCAATCTTGCCCACACAATCCTTGACCCAACTGATCCATACTCTCTTATGCTCTTCTTCCATCTTTTACTAACAACTATACATACTCCTTCTTTTGCCCTCTCATTCTCATCTACTCCTGCACATATACCCCATCCATACTCCCATTCACTCACACTCTCACCTCGTCATTTAGTTTGTTATTCCGCATACATCAACTTTCGCACCCTCAAGCACCTGGACAATCTCTCTCTCTTTCACCTCATCATTCGCTCCCCTTACATTCAGTGTTCCAAGTATCATGTCCTTTGTCCGGTCCTTGGTCGTCATCTTTTGGTCAGTCCTTGTCCGAGGCTTATTGTTTGTCTTTTTAGTTAGTTGTTTTCCGGGGAGGGGCACTAACCCTCCACCAACCCTTTTAGTCACCTTTTACGACAAGCAGGGATACTGGGGGAGTATTCTTGAAAAAAAAACCCTACCCCCAGGGGGGTATATATATCCATCCATCCATCCATCATCCAATCCTACATTGCCACATGAGGCGCGGAGGAACCCGGGGCTAATCAGTTGGTCCCGACATTTAAGATGAGAGTGACCAGCCTCACTCATCCCTGAGTGGCATTACATGAGCAATCAACCCCAACCACCCCTTGGATATAAACTTTCACCGGCTGAATCCAATTGGAGCGCAAAAATTATTCACTAAACCACCAAGCGCCGAAATTTGGTTATATGGTTACCACCCAGCGTAGTAAATGGTTTCCTGGTGTACAGGAAACCATTTGGCTTGTCACTCAGTTTAGAGTCACCCAAAGGCAGAAGGAAGAGGAAAGAATGAAGGAAAGAAAGACAGAAGAGGAAGTGTAAAGTTACCCGTAGGCAGAAGGACAAGAAAAGAATGAAGTAAAGGAAGACAGAAGAGGATGGAAGGAATGGAGAGAGGAGAGGAAAGGGCAGACACCTGACAGCAGCACTACACTGGGTGAGTGGATGGTGAGCGCCCCCACCTACCACATGTATATATATATATATATATATATATATATATATATATATATATATATATATCACCTCTCGTCGTTTTTGACATTCGATGTATAACAGAAAGCATCGGAGCTGAACCTCTCGAAATGTGGCGCAATGATGAGGGTTTTACTCGACAGCACGACTGAGAAATTGAGGTGTCGCGCGACGTAACGTGTTCTCACGCCTAATCATAAAATGCAACAAAACGGGTTCAAAGTTTAGCAATATTCTCGCAACCTTAACTTTTTTATGGTGATGGCACAATGTGTATTTTTTTCTAGGGAACGCTTTTGGGTGTAGTAAATGATGCTTGTAATATTTTGACCATATCAATAAAATTAATATTAGTTTGTTTAAAACTGAACTTTGAACCTGTTTCCTGACAAAACTTGACTGCTTAAGCAAAAAACAACATTGATTAGAGCGACGATTAGTACTATTAAGCAATATGAATGTGCTATGGACCCCCCGAAAAAGGTCATACAGGTAGGCCTTAAAAAAAAAAAAAAGTCTAACTCCCAACCTTCCACTCCCTCTCCTCTCATGTCCGTCTGTTTGTCTGTCTTCTGGGCTTCCTATGTCTGTTTCTTCCTGTCTGTGTCTGTATGTATGTACTGCTATTGTTATCAGTGAAGGTGAATAATGCAATAGCAGAAAAGTTGGAAAAAAATTTTATTATTAATAATCAGAGTGATGATAGAAAAAAAAAAAAAAAAACAGCATACTCACCAAACGCCAGAGATTAGTATCTGAAAGTCTGAAGTATCTGAATATCTGAAGGTCTGGAGGTCTGACGGTCTCAGCAGAGGTAATCCAAGCATAGTTGTTCATTGTTAGGCCATAGTCATCAACGACTTGGTGGAACGGATGAGTGGCTTGACACTAGTGCCTGATGACACCAGTGCGACAGACAGCTGGCATTTAGCCCAGAGTGTCGTTGTCAGGGCCATGCTCTGGCTCTGACTCCTCAACCTTGTGCCTGCCTCAGCTCCTTTTGACGGTCAGCGAGATTGTTGAGCCAAGTTTGGGCCACTGACTCAAAAAAGCTGAGGATATTTCTGAGGTCGTTGCACTTATTTGGTGTCAGAAGGCGCTCAGTGGGGTATTTGGGCATCAGTACCACGTTGGACAAGTCAGACCTCTCATGTGCATACTTCGCCATTCCCTTCATCATTCACATCTTGGTGATGTTGTCTGGAGTGTCATCAAGGTTGTAGTCATGCCTGATGTACAGTAATAGCCCTCCTGAAAGGTGATGTCAGCCTCCAGCTGGCAGGCCTGGGAGAAGCCAACTGCCTGACGTTTTGTAATGTGGTTCATCAGGGTTTTGATGTCCAAAACTTCCACTCGTTTCATGGCCACAACAGGGAAGTGCCTTTTGATGGAGGAAGCTAGATCATCGATGTACACCTTGGTGCTAGAGATGCACATAACAGAGCGGACCTTCTTTTAGGTCAGGCCAAACATACGGTCACAGGGCAGGAATGAGTGGCCAGACTTCATAAAGACGAACTAAACCCTGAACAGACACCTGGTGTGCATTTGCTGCAAGGACAAAAGAACCATAGCGATGTTTTTGTTCTGACCCTCACAATTGTCACAGAACACACGAAGAGTTGTGAAGTCCTGCTGTTGCTGGTTGATCTTTATCTGTAGCCACTTGAGCACGCAGCTGGCCACCTCATCTGAACCACGCTCCCCTGTCACCTCGTCCCACACAAACATAGTGGCATCCTCCTTGTTGATGTAAATGCAGACGTTGTACCCAAAGCTTCGGGTTAGAGTAAGACACATCAGTTCGCAGCCGTGGGCAATGAAGCGCTTGTTGCAGGTCTATGGCCACTATCTTGACATTGGCTGAGTCACTGGGGGGTGCCATCTGCTCAGCCTGATGCAGGAGGTCTCGAGGCAGTTAGGCATCAACCTTCTGTACAGCCAGCTGGTCTTGAATGTCGGCAGCATCAATGTCATCATCCTTCTGGTTCTTGATCTCCTGATTAGGCTTCTCACATTTTGAACAAACATCTGTCTTTGGTGGTTGGAAGAAAATGTTGTAATCTCCTGTGAATACCGTTCTATAAAAGCTCTCTAACACCTTGTACTGATCATTCCTGTTTTGGTTAGTCCATGTCAAGTAGTTGACATAGAGTTCGGTGATGCTGTTGCAAGGCTCCAGGTAACATCGGTGAGGGGTTGTGGCATGGGTGTAGTGACTCGCAGTGACAGATAAACCTTGGATGTGCTTGTGCACAAGCTCCAAGGTACTCTCAATGATGGCACGTGGGGAGAGATTATGTCCAAGTTTGTCAGGCACTGGGGTCCCGTTGGGTGACCACGGTACTTCCGCAGGAGGATGGCCATTTTCTTGTTGCACACCCCATGGATGGATGTGAAGCTAGAGTGGTACACTTTAATTTCCCAGTGCTTCACTTTTACTTAACCCTCCTTAGGTAACCTGCGGTCTGTTGGACCCCACACTATTTTCTTAGTGTTTTTCATAATCATATAACAATAAGATCTTGGGATCTGATTTTCCCTCTACCTTCTATACTAGTAGACAAGTTTAAGGAGGTGATGGGGTCAGTTCGGGATCTGGCTCTATTTTCACGCTAAAGGGCATTCGGGGTCCAGTGGACCCTAAGTTACCTAACCTGTTATTTTTTTCCCATATATATCTTCCATACCAAATTTTTTTCTGTTATGATATGTGCTGCTCTTTCTTTTTAAAGATACATTGGCCTTTGGTCTACAGCAAGCATTGTTAGAAAACTGGTGGAACATATCAGTTTTGGTATGGCAACCACTATTTTCAGTTGGTATAAAATTTGTCAATGTTTTCCATTTTAATTTTCTTTACAATCTTTCGCCACTTATATTTTCATATATTTTGCAGCAAATTGAAGGAAAAGGGCTACAGAAATTATGTACAAGTGATTGTTTCAATAAAGTTGTATTTTTGGTGATTTTCTAAAGATTGAGGTCTGACGGGCCCCAGGTTACCTGAGGAAAGATAACATTTTTAGGGTTACCTGAGGATGGTTAATACACAATGTGGACTGGCCTGAGACTCACCTCTGCATGAGTGCACCTCCTCTTGATTGCCTGATCATGTATCAGTCTTAATTAGAAGGTAGGCATTCTGAGCATTGTAAATGCCAATTGCCCAGTATTGGTAAAAAGTTTGTCTACAGCTTCTCTGCCTATCTTCTCAATGTAGCCCTCACGGCATGGGGGACCAACTTTGCATGCTTCCACCATTTTATTTGTGGTGTAACTATTATATTCCTGCCCCGTATTACGGTTCTCCTTGGCCACATTCTTCCTCCACTTTGGGGGATGCCTTACACGAAAATGGCCTTTTTTTTTTTTTTCTTTTTTTTTTGCAAGGTAGGTAGCAGGGATACGTTTTTGACGACAACCTGTTGCGCCGTCATCACCGCCACCAAAGCCAACAGCAGCAGCAGCTCCACCTTCATCCACATCACCACGTCCACCACCTACAACACTTACACTACTACTGTATAGCCAATTCAATCTGCTCTGAGAAGTGGTGAGCTTTGTGTTTTTGAAACCTGGCAGTTGGTTGATTGTCCGAGTGCATTCACTAATTATTAACGATGCATTTTAAACTATTTTCATTATAAGGATTAAAAAAACCGTTTGACGATAAGACTGCCGAAAAAAAAAATATTATGTATAGTTATTTGCTTATATTAGTTTAAAAACCGGGCCTTACAAAGTTTATTAGATGGTTGGTAGACACATTGAAATTTGTGAATTATATGGGCAAACTAAAACACATTCAGGTAAAGATTTACGAGTACCTTGATTTTCACCCATGTTTAGGCAAATTGTGGTATATTGTCATCACTGCAACATTTTGAAAAATCAACTCAGTGAAACACCAAATTTCCAGTAAAAATGACTTGTGGACACTAATGAAGATATATGTTCCCGTCACTTTTAAATATCCGTAGCCCACACCTTGTCACAGCTCTGTAAGTTGTAGTTACAGTAGATATTCGAAGGTAAATAGATAGAAACTTTCTGGTGCGACAACAGAACACTCTAAATTTCAATATTCGTCTGCTTAGCCAAGGGAGACAACCCACAAGCAACCTACCCTCCCTCCACCACCATATTTGCTGGGTTAAAGTTTACAAACTACAACCGTAAAGACGTAATTTACCTTAATTTGCCTGAACATGAGAGAAAAAAGCAAGGAACTCCTAAATATTTTACTTGGACATGTTTTGATTTGTCCCAAGAATTCAAAATATCAAACGTGTCTAGAACATCTGTAAACTTTGGAAGGCCCGGTTGTTACATTAATTTATGCAAATAACTATATATAATATTTTATTTGGGCTACGTTATCGTCAAATGGTTATTGTAATCCTTATAATAAAAATAATTTAAATTGCATTGCTAATAATTAATGCACTCTGACAACCAATCAGCTGCCAGCTTTCAAAAGCTTAAGGCTCATTTCTTCTCAGAGTAGATCAAATAAGCTATATCACAATCACCTTGAACACTATCACGATTGCTAGAACCACATCCTGTATCATCATTAAGGCTGTAATTGGGATTATCAGTACTATTATCACTATCGCAGCTATTTTCCTCAGAAGTATCACGGCGTCGTTCACCTTACTGCTAAAGAATGACTTCACAAAACCACTGTTTTCACCAATTCCTGAGCTCCTAGAAACACTTACAACACTATCACAAGCACGACGGGACATTGTTACCCCAGTAAGCACAAAAAACGTGGCAGAATTTGCAAAAGATAGCTGTAAAACAGCGAGAATTCCTTTTTGCGTTCTACAAACAGAGCACAACAGTAGGGACTGATGAGTCGAATGGCTTGGCAATAACTCGCACCAAACACACCGCCACATACAGCCAGCAAATAAGTAAGCAAGGTTCATGGCCCGGCTACTTTCTCATTGGTCACAACCAACACAAACACACAGCCAAGACGCACTCCTCTACTCCCATGTCAGGCTTGTAATTCATTATATAGTGGTGATAGCCGAGCTGTAGTGGATATTAATTTAATTAGTAGGAGATAACCTCAGTTCACCTGTAGTCGATGACGGGAGAAGTTAAAGATGAGTCTAGGGTTGTTTTTAGTTTTATTCTCTTCAAAAGGGAAAGCTCAAGATTAACACTAAGTGTATAACACAAGAGCATTTTATGCTAGCTACTCGCAGCCCACCATGCTCCTCCCTTCTTGCTGTCTCCTCTCCAGCCTTCTAATTCCTTCTGTTTTCTTCTCCTCTTTCCTTCCGTATGTAAGAACTTCCATCATGTGGGCTACACTGTTGTCGAATGTTCTAGAAGCCTGCGTGTGTGTGTGTGTGTGTGTGTGTGTGTGTACGGTAACTTTCCTATCAGGCATCACGAGGTGCAAACTGGCGTTCGTTAGAGGGAATTTGTAAACACCATTTCCTCCAGGTCCTAGCATATGACTTTCATTTAACCTTTAGAGTACCCATTTATGTTTTATGATATTGTGACACAAAAGAAGAAAGTATGTAGTGAGTGGATGACAAAATGAGGCGTGGAAGAAGTTGAGAGATGGAAGTGAGAGTTATGTGTAGAGAGGAAAAGAGGTGAAAAGATTAGTAAGAGAGTAAGAAGAGAGTGGATGAGGAATTTGGAAGGAACTTGAGTGTTAAATGGAGAGAATGTAAGACAATGTTCTGGAAAGAGGTAAAGAAAGTTAGACTGGGTGCCAAAGGAGTTAGCTGGGGAGTGAAAGATAAAAATGGTATATTACTAGTGGAGAAGGGAGAAAAAGTGAGCAGGAATTGTTGAACAAAGAGAATGAAAGTAATGCAACTATAAATGGCTTGGGAATGGCTGGGAGAAGGAGACATGTGAGAAGAGAGGAAGAAATCAGTAGGATGAAGAAAGTTAAAATCGGGAAAGCCCCGGGTATTGATGGAGTGTGTTGTGAAATGTTTAAGCATAGGGGAGAGATAGTAGTAGAATGGATGTAGAAGACGTGCAGACTGGCCTGGGAGGACGGTAGAGTCCTGGAGGATTCGAAGTCACGTATAATTATTCCCCTGTACAAAGGAAACAGGGAAAAATAAGTGTGTGGTAATCAAGGGCATTGGTCTTCGTAGTGCATTGGAAAAATATATAGTAGGATACCTATTGACAGAGTTAGGGAAATAACAGAAGTAGTTGGAGAAGAAAAGGGAGGTTTTAGGAAGGGAAGAGGTTGTGTAGATCAGACATTCATTCTTAGATCTTTAGTGGAAAAGTTTCTAGAGAAGAATAAGAAGTTGTATGCGGCCTTCATGGATTTGGAGAAAGCATATGACAGGGTGGATAGACAAGGATTGTGGAAAGTATTAAGAATATATGGAGTAGATGGAAAGTTGTTGAAGGCCGTGAAGATTACTGTACAGTATGTATGAGGGTGCTAAGGCTGCAGTGCGTGCGGATAGTGAACTGAGTTAATTTTTCTGTTTGAAGGTTGGATTGAAACAAGGATGTGTCATGTCTCCATGGTTGTTCAATCTGTATATGGATGGAGTTATAAAAGAGATACAAGGCAGGGCAGTGGATGTGGGAACGGCCCTAATGAGAGAGAGCAGTGTTTGGAAACTACGCTACCTGTACTATTGTTTTGCAGATGATACTGTGTTGTTAAACGAAGACGAAGGGGAGCTGCAAAGCTTTTGTGAATAAGTTTGGGAGAGTGTGTAAGAAACGGAATCTAAAGGTGAATGTAGGGAAGAGTAACGTTATGGTCTTCGAGAGAAATGAAGTCAGTAAATGTACAGTGAGGCTGGATGAAGAGGAAATGGAAAATGTGAGTGCGTTTAAGTACTTGGGTAGTGTGATGAGTTAGGATGGAAGTTTAGAGGGTGAAGTGCTTGACAGGGTGCAACGGGGAAGAAAAGTTGCAGTTTCCTTGAAAGCAGTGATAAGAAACAGGAAAGTGAGCATGGAAGTGAAAAAGCTACGTGACAGTATTGTGATACCAACTCTAACTTATGGAAGTGAAACTTGGACCTTTCTGGAGGGAGAGAAGTCAAAAGTGAGAGAAGTGGAAATTAGTTATTTGAGAAGACCGTGTGGAGTCACATGAAGAGACAGACTGACAAATGAAGAAGTGAAGGAGCACTGTGGTTGGATGTGGATGTGATAGGAAGCGTTAGGAGAATCACCGAGGTGGTTTGGCCATGTGGAGAGCGTGGAGAGTGAAAGACTGACGAGGAGAGTGTATATGAGTGAGGTGGAGAGGGGTAGAGGGAGGGGGAGGCCAAGAGTGAGATAGAGGGATGGAGTCGAGAGGTATATGAGAGAGGGGGGTGTGAGCTGGGCGCAGGGCAGTGATACGGCGAGGGACAGGTCAACATGGAAGGGATTTGTTTGTGGCCACCCCTTACGGGATTAAGACGTCTAGCAATAGACAGATAGAAAGATATCGTAGAGTCCTGAAATCACTCTGTCACTCCCTGCTGGCGAACCTACGACAGCGTAGTAATTTATTCTAATCTCTTAATACCTAGTATGCATTATAGTATTGTAGAGGTATAATATTTATGATAATATTGTACAGACATAATAATACTGTGGAAACATAACATACTGTAGTAATACATTGTATGTATAATGGAATAAATACATAACATACTGAAGCAGTATGCTGCATATATAATGGAGTAAATACACTGTAGTAAAACTGAATACAAAACAACATATAGTAATACAGTGGCACAAATGTGTATGTACAAGAGACATACTCATTAATGGCAGCACCATGCCGAGATTATAGTAGGAGTCACTGATACATTTGTAATGTGATATATATATATATATATATATATATATATATATATATATATATATATATATATATGAGGTATAATAATAATGTTTTATGAACTGGTTAGATGTATACTGGTTAACAGTAATTCATGATTAGATTAATATATAGATAGATAGATAGATAGATAGATAGATAGATAGATTATAGATAGATAGATAGATCGATCGATCGATAGAGATACATATATATAGTGTATGTATATATATATATATATATATATATATATATATATATATATATATATATATATATATATATATATATATATATATATATATATATATATTTCTATTTATAATTTACACTATTTACATTTTCACATTTCGCTCAGGGTTCTCACTTAAATGTTCACTCTTCCTCCCGTAAATACTGACTTTAAGTTTGCAGTTCTTGCTTGCATTCTATGCATTGCCAACAGCACTATGCCAAATACAATGGAGCAGATTATAAAGACAGTTGGTGCCGGGCTATACAAATAATATGGGTTGAACATATTCATACTCAATTCTTCCCAGGGCTTCGTGGTTTCATTAATTGCTTGCATAGTTTCAAACTTAGGAGAAGTCAGTTCTTGTGTTCATGTTTAAATCGATCTCAGGTAGTGGCTGGAAGTATTTATGTATCTGAATGAGGATGGCACACTGACTGCTGGTAGCTAAAGTGGACAAGGATGGTGTAAGTACAGCACATTAGTCAGGTGCTATGTATAATCCTGATGCTGAAGTATGGCATGGTGGTATATCTGGACAAATTATGAAAACTGATGTGTTATGAGTGAAGTAGAAAAACTGTGAATACCTGATGCGTTGATGATGTGTAAGTTTATCTGGAGCAAATGTGAAGATGCAGTGGTGATGAATGTCATGATTAAATTTTTCTTATGATAGCCATTTCTCAAGGGACTGTTCTAGTAGGCTGAAACGTGAAAATGTACGCAGGACAAAGGTGAACAACATGTAAGGATGTACGGCACTTTCGTTCAATCGTTGATTCACTAGCGAAAGTGAGTGGTGTCCTGTCTCTTGGAGACCATGATGAGTTCGGTGTCTGTGTTGATGTTGATGATGACCAAGGTGTCATTATTCTTAGCAGGAAATGGGTATATTTGATATAGTGTGAACAGATTGTTTGTTATGAATGGTACATGAACTGTTACTGATGCTGGTGTAAGGGTTGCTTCTAAATATGGATAATATAAGATGAGGTTCCTACCCCGGAACAAAGGCTTCAAACCATGTTTATGTATGCCTTGACTGATTATCTGACGTAGATAGTGAACTGGAAGTAGGTTAATATGATCTTGCCATTACAAGCATTTGCAATAACTTTCATCAGTGCCTGAAAACGAATCTAGTGTCATCTACATGGAGTATTATTATGTCATTATGATCCATGATTACTGAGAAGTGTTGGAAAAGTCTCATGTTTCCTTCCATGGCATTTATTTTGTCCGCACTCTGGTGAGTTATACTTTCTGTCTTTCTTAGATTTTTCACGATCGTCTTCAATGCTGTGTCTTGACCATCAACTAGCTTCTGTTTACATGATAGTACCTGAGCTATTTTATAATATTGTTGGTTATTTCTTGAAGATCTTCTTCTGTAGCCAATCCAAAAATGTTCCCTAGAATTGCACCACCCATGTCGAACAAACTGCGCCTTTCACGTGTATGTGTGATGTTCGTGTCCATAAATGCCTCCGTTCCACGAGTTGGGATATCTTGTATCATGATGAACATGATTGATTTAGCTTGTTCTATCTTCCATTTCGCAAATTTTACGATTTCAGTAACTTCCTTTGTGTTATGAGCTTCTGAAACATAACTTCCTATCATAAGTCGAGTGTCCTCAGTGGCTTGGCAATATCTCCAAATAAGCAGGTAATTCATATAAGACGTCCAAACTAATTTCAGTACTCATGATATCTTTCATGACTGATGTCGGGGCCGTTGGAGCTATGAGACACCCTTGCCGTAGTAATATGTTGAGGGTCTAAGTGAGCATATCCTCTTGCTATATAGAGGAGAATCCATGGTATAAGTCCCCTCATCGATACCTACCGAAAAATATATATATATATATATATAT
This sequence comes from Coenobita brevimanus, assembly GCF_032717465.1. NCBI lineage: Eukaryota > Metazoa > Arthropoda > Malacostraca > Decapoda > Coenobitidae > Coenobita > Coenobita brevimanus. The sequence continues at coordinate 19,759,120 of NC_137037.1, read as the reverse complement.
ATATATATATATATATATATATATATATATATATATATATATATATATATATATATATTCTATTCTATATACCTAGGCTGCTTCCCCCAAGGAAAGGGAGGTAGCCGAGACAGGACGACACACTCCCCATTTACTCATCCATTCAAACACATTCATTCGCATCTTAGCCCCAAGGGAAGAACGGACAGATCCTCACCGCACCACACCGCACAAGGGTCAACTGCGCAATGCAATCAGTAACATCCGCAGCAGGGCCCTACAGCAGAGCTGGTTTACCCCTGCCACATCATAACAGACCCATCCCCTTACCCGCACCTGATATATATATATATATATATATATATATATATATATATATATATATATATATATATATATATATATATATATATATATATATATTAATTAGCTAATAAAGTCATGCTCTGGTCGATCGATAGTGATGATGTGCATTACAACTGGCTCCTGGAGAACAATAACTTTACTCGTTCTTTCACTTGTAGAAGTTTAAATCGATACCTAACTCATGTAAATGTTGTATTCTGGCATTTGTAGAAATAGTTGCACCTATTTTTGTGTGTTTGTTATGCGATCTTATTTTATTTATTTATTTATTTTTTGGTATGTATTGATATCCTCTAGTTTATTGTCACCGACAGTGTTCGTGTTTTGGTTCTGTCCGAGGTTGCATAATTGCTGGCTAAATTCCTTGGGACCTTTTTAAAAAGATCAACATGAATTTGTTTTTCTTCACCACTCGACGATAACTTAATTACTACCTTGTTTGCAGTCTTCTTGATCACTCTGTATGGATCTTCAAATTTCGGTGATAGTTTATTGTCTCTAGTGTGAATGATACCATAGACAATGTCTTCTAAGTTGGTATGTGATTCTTTTGCCCTTTTATTGAATGACTCCATCATTTCTTCCTTCGACATCGATAATTGTTTCTTCACCCTTTTGTGTATATCCTGGAATTCACGCAAATGGAGTTTAAGATAATCGTCATAATTATATACTAGTAACTTTTCACCTTCTAGAATATCGTTAAGGTAATTTCTCGTCTTTCCCGTAGACAATGAAATGTGGTGTGTCTCCTATAGATTTATTAATTGCTCCATTAATTGAAGCTTCCCCTCTGGGAATCCAATCATCCCAGCTTGCGTAATTGTCACTGAGAATGTATCGTAGCACATCCAACACTATTTTATTTTGTCTCTCTACCAACTCATTGGATGCTGGGTGATGGGATGTGACATTTACCTTTCTTATATTGTATTGTTTACATATTTCTTGCAAGATTTCGGAATTAAACTCACCCCCATTTTCTCTTATTAATACCTTTGGGGTTGTGAAACGACATATATATTATTATATAATTGTCCTTGCCACTGTTAGGCTGTCTTATCCTTAATTGGGGCTAAAATAACATATCTTGAGAAGTGGTCCATAGCCACGAATAGATACTGATTATTATCGTAGGATAAGGGTAACTTAAGTAAGTCAACTGCGACCACGTCCCACGGTTGATTAGGTAAGGGGTATTGCCCTATAGGTGCAGGTGTTAACATGTAGCCTTTGTGTCTCGGACATGACTCCATCTGTCTATATGATTGTATATATCTTTTCGTAATGATGGCCAGTAGTTTAATAGCCTGGCTTGACTAGCTGTCCTATCCTTGCCAGGATGTCCTGAATGTGGACTATCGTGTCCTTAATACTTGAGGTATCATTTCATAAGGTACCACTAATTGTTTATTGTTTTTTTGTTATGGTTTGGTTGTCCTGGGTTGATCCTGTATAAGGCATTATTGACTGCTGTGAATTGTTCGAGTGGTATATGTAGCTTTGGTAATTGTATGTCCTCGCCATTTTCCAATCTGTATTTAACTTTAGACGATGTTGGATCCAGTCTCTGTGCTTTCGAGATTTTATCATGGTTTGGGATGTTTCCCTTGAGAATGCCGCAACATGAATTGTCGTCGGGTTCCTAGGCAGTGCACCAGCGACTAAATTTATTTTGCCTTGTATGTAGTGAATATGTACGTTGTAGTTTTCAACTATACATTTCTATCTCGCTCTCCTCCCAGAGAGGAGTTTATCTTTGAACATGCCCACGAGCGGTTTATTGTCGGTGAATAGGTGAATTTCGTAACCATACACCAAATCTTGAAACTTTTGTAATGCAAAGACCACTGCAAGTGCTTCTAGGTCTGTAGTGCAATAATTTTTCTTTGCTTGCGAATGCAATTGGTTGATTTTTCCACGATTATCATCTTGCATCAATACGGCCCCTAATCCTTTAAGAGATGCATCTGTGCAAATTATAAATGGGTTTGTGAAATTAGGAGAGGCCAAACAAGATGCACCTGTAAGATTATCTTTTAATTCATTAAATGCTAGTTTTTGTTCCTCTCCGCACTGGAATACAGCATGCTTTTTTTTAGTAGAATGAATAGCGGTTGTGCTATATGAGAGAATTGGTTAATAAAGGAAAAAAAAATCCTCAGAGGGAATTTGCAAACATCATTTCCTCCAGGGCCTAGCATATGACTTTCATTTAACCTCTAGAATACCTATGTATGTTTTATGATACTGTAGAGTCCTGACACCCATACAACCACTACAGGTGGGTGCTTGAGGCAACTTTGCGTTCGCGGCCAGTCCTGGACGAACGGCGAGTAGCTAGTATAAGTACGACGTATAGTACAATACTTTTTTTTTTTTTTGAAGACTTTCAACCATACGTCCAGTGGTATTAATTGTTCTCATCCAAGGCCACATTATAGAGTATGGGTGAAAACAGTGTTATCCAACAGAAACATTTTCCGGCCGGTGCTCTGTGAACATTTTCGTTGCACAGCCCCTCACGTGTCCCAGGGCAGAATAATTAATGTTGTCACAACGTTTACACAAACTAGTGCACGCCCTGTCTCCTGCATTTGGCATATATGAACAATATAAAAGAAGCTATGCAAAATTCACCCATGAGGGGAAATATCTGTGTGTATGTGTGTGTGTGTGTGTGTGTGTGTGTGTGTGTGTGTGTGTGTGTGTGTGTGTGTGTGTGTGTGTGTGAGTGTGTGTGTGTGTGTGTGTGTGTGTGTGTGTGTGTGTGTGTGTGTGTGTGTGTGTGTGTGTGTAGATCATGAAGCCCACCCAGACCACTGAGGTAACCGCCACTATGCTCGTAGCATCAGCTATACTGGACCTCCTGTTCAATACAGAAGACTTCGCTTTTGTTCCTAATATTCGTCTGCTCATGTCCATATCTATCTCCTAAGGTAATGATAAAAGGATTTACTGTTGTCCAAGGTAACTTCTTGCTTAAATTTCAAATGTAAATTTATGCTTGAACATCAGTACCTCTTAAAATGGTGAACTAGTTGTTTCCTCTGACTGCATCACAAGTATTGATTTTGGTCTCCTGGTAAATCCATGCTCTTTGCTTTTGGTTTTGTTACTAAGCATCTGCCCATGGTTATTTACTGCATATAATAAATTACCAATCACATCCAGGGCAAATTAGTATGCAACAGCTACCACAATTAACAAAAAATCAAAATAGGAAATTCTAGTAAAGACAGACTAATATGCACTGGGATCCAGGATGCATATCCGTCCACGGGCCTTACATTACCGTAGCAGATGTTACCTACTATTGTACAATACTTGGGGGTGAAAAGGGGTACTTTTTGATGAGCGCACAATTCTAGCCTTAGCTCGCAAATAAGAACGCTAATAATTTGTAATAATAATACTAATACTTGTGACAATTAATGAGCTGATAGTAGTCATGATGGTGATAGTGATAATAATGATACGTGGCAGACGTTACACTGGAAATAGTTGAGCAGTCATATATAAAAGCTAGAACATGATTGGATGTGTCAGCCTTGGTTACCTAATGGCAGTTTTCCACGTTGCTCTATCTCTAGCAGCCTCTCCACTCAGTCCCATGACCCTGAGGTCGCAGTCTGTGGCCTCGTCTCAAGTCTTTTTCAGTCTCCCTCTAGCATCTATATCCTCCACGTCCACATCTCTCACCCTCCTCACCCTATTGTCATCCTCCAACCTCTTCCCATGCTCAGACTATCTCAGACTACCCCTTCTCATCACAATACTAATAAATTCAAGGCCCGATCTTCCTCTGAATTCTTCACTCGAAATTCTATTTCAACCAGGTCAGTCATTCAAGGACGCATTGCACATCCATCTAATCAATACCAACTCTACGTTTCAGCCACCATCATCTTCCTTTACAGTTCAAGTTTCACAACCGTGCAGTATTACACTCCTAACAGACGCTGCATATAGATTCCTGAGTATGAAAGGAGAGCCCTCTCTATGTCACGAGAGGCACAACTCCCTAACTTCTTCCAACCATTCCTTGCCTTTAACAGTGTAAAAATTATTGACATGCCTCTCTCTCACACACACACACACACACACACACACACACACACACACACACACACACACACACACACACACACACACACACAAGTAACTGGCAAACGTGCCCATCACCAATCCGGGGATAACTCAGACTAACAAGCACTTCAGCCAGACCCTGATGACACCCAGTGGAGGCGGGGAGGTGGAGTTATGAATATGGCGGGTAGGCAGGAACTAGCACGCGGCACAGGCAAAATAAAGCAAGGAGAGAGAGAGAGAGAGAGAGAGAGAGAGAGAGAGAGAGAGAGAGAGAGAGAGAGAGAGAGAGAGAGAGAGAGAGAGAGGGAGAGAGAGGGCTGTGAGAGTTGGGGTAAATGAGAAATGACGGAAAATGCCGGTATAGCCGGTGCTGAGAATGAGGGCCTGTCACAGTATATTAGGGTGGAGGCCCCACACTGCACTAATGCTCGCCATAAACACCACCACAGTGTCCATGGTCCGCGATGTACATTAGGGCTAATGGCACCTAGATAGCTACTGGCACGCGTCTCGCTCTCGTGACGTCACGGGAGCGGGTGAACGGCGTCTAATTACCCACTCTCTTTCGTCTTTGGTTGCCGTTTTACTTATACAATAGTACCGGTTTTACGTCACTCCATGATCCCCTAGCTCCACTGGTCCATCCCAAATGATATTACCGTCTTCTGATGAAAGCAATATTCACCAAAACTCTCAAATGTATACATTAATTGTATATACTGACTAGAGGGGCACTCAGTGGAACGTGTATCTCCGACGAGGGAAACGTAATTTCCAAACCATTCTTCATAACGAGCTAGGTTTTCTCATCACTGATTAGGGTTTCGCAAAAAGTGTTTTCCGGATCCAGAGTCTGTAATACAATTCAAATTGGTCCCAAAAGCTAATCGATTGTTCCCTGGGACATGGGCTCTCTACCCACCAAGTTTGGTCCAAATCTCTTTTTCAGTTTGTGAGTAATCTTGCTAACAAAAAAAAAAAAAAAAGCTAACAAACAAAGAGGAGTGAAAAAATACTCTCCTTGTCTATTTATCTATCTATTGCTAGACGCCTTAATCCCGTAAGGGGTGGCCACAAACTAATCGCCTCCATGTTGCTCTGCTCCCAGCTCACCCCCCCCCCCTCTCATATACCTCTCCACTCCATACCTCCATTTCATCCTTGGCCTTCCCCTTCCTCTCTCCCCCTCCACCTCACTCACATACACTCTCCTCGTCAGTCTCTCACGCTCCGTCCTCTCCACATGGCCAAACCACCTCAGTGTGTTTCTCCTTACGCTTCCTATCACATCCACATCACACACCACAACGCTCCTTCACTTCCTCATTTGTCAGTCTGTCTCTCCATTTGTCTCCACATGCTCCTTTCAAATAACTCATTTCCACTGCTCTCACTTTTGACTTTTCTCCCTCCAACAAGGTCCATGCTTCACTTCCATACGTTAGAGTTAGTACCACAATACTGTCATTTAGTACCTTTTTCACTTCCATGCTCACTTTCCTGTTTCTTATCACTGCTTTCAAGGAACCAGCAACCTTTCTTCCTTGTTGCTCACTTTCAAGCACTTCACCATCTAAATTTCCATCATTACTCATCTCACTACCCAAGTACTTAAACACACTCACATTTTCCATTTCCTCCTCATCCAGCCTCACTGTACATTCACTGACTTCACTTGTCTTGAACACCATAACTTTACTCTTCCCTACACTCACAAGACTTCGTTTCCTACACACTCTGTCAAACTCATCCACCAATACATGCAGCTTCCCTTTGTCTTCACTTAACAACACAGCATCATCTGCAAACAACAGTACAGGGAGTTTCCAAACACTGCCCTCTCTTATTAGGGTCCTTCCAACATCCACTGCCCTACCTTGTGTCTCTTTTATAACCCCATCCATATACAGATTGAACAATCATGGAGACATGACACATCCTTGTTTCAACCCAACCTTCAAATAGAAAAATTCAGTTCACTATCCTCACGCACTGCAGCCTTAGCACCCTCATACATACTTTTCACGGCCTTCGACAACTTCCCATCTACTCCGTATATTCTTAATACTTTCCACAATCCTTGTCTATCTACCCTGTGATATGCATTCTCCAAATCCATGAAAGCGGCAAACAACTTCTTTCCCTTCTCTAGAAACTTTTCCACTAAAGATCTATGAATGATTATCTGATCTAAACAACCTCTTCCCTTCCTAAAACCTCCCTGTTTTTCTCCAAACTACGTCCTCTATTATTTTCCTAACTGTCAATAAGTATCCTACCATATACTTTTCCTATTACACTAAAAAGACAAATGCCCCTATGATTACCACACACTTCTTTTTCCCCTTTCCTTTGTGGAGGGGAATAATTATATGTGACTTCCAGTACTTCGGGACTCTATCTTTCTCCCATGCCAATCTACGCATCTTCCACATCCATTCTATTGCTATCTCTCCCCCATGCTTCAGTATTTCACCACACACTCCTTGTCGAAGAAAATAATACAAATTGGATAATCGCCTGGGAAAATGTTACTACAAAGAAGATACCCAGATGTAATGAACACACACACACACACACACACACACACACACACACACACAAATAATAAGTACTAATACTATATTTGGATATGTATACCAGCAGTATCTGTAATCCCTGCTGTACATATGGAATGCGTTATGCTACCAACTAATACCCCGGTTAATGTATACATATATATATATATATATATATATATATATATATATATATATATATATATATATATATATATATATATATATTGAGGAGAGGATTAGACAGGCTTGGCGAGCTGTTGGAATGTTGAAATCTGTTTGGAATAATAATATGCTTTCGGTACATACTAAAGTGAAAATTTACAAGTCCATGGTTAGACCCATTTTAATTTACGGGCATCAGTCATGGTACAGTACAATTGCAACAGATCAGAAAGTATTAGGATTTGAGAATAAAATACTGAGAAGGATTCTTGGGGTAAAGTGGCAAGACAGAGTTACAAATGAAAGAGTAAGGGATATTACGAGAGTGGAACCAGTTAATGAATATGTGAGACTGTCTCGCTGGAAGTGGCTGGGGCACATATACAGAAAAGAAGGTTGTTTAATACAGGATGTGCCAGAGTGGATTGCTAGAGGAAGAAGAGGTAGAGGTAGGCCGAGGGAAACCTGGTTGAGGACAATGAAAAAGAAGCAGGAGAGGAGTGTTGGTGGGACCTGAAGGAGATGGCAAGAGACAAATATTGGTGGAGAGAGTTCATTGAGGCCCTATGCATCCCGTGGGGTGCCACAGGAAATGATTGATTGATTGATTGATATATATATATATATATAATATATATACATATATATATATTATATATATATATATATATATATATAGATCCTTCAAAATGGATACACACTTTAACAGGCCTATAACTCTGCATTTTTTTTCTTTTCCGGGTGAGAAGTGTCCTTGAATATGGACAGCTCAGGACCAACATTCGACCTCTGTAAGTTTATCCTGACGTGGCACCGGAAAACAGAAAGCATAAAAGAAGTCCACAGACAGTGGAGACGGAAATTTGAAACAGATGCACGTATATGTGATAATGTTGAAACTTATGGTACTGTACAAAGCGTACAAAAGATATGTTGTGGAAGACACCGAACATCAACAAGCAACGAGAGATCGGAAGAAGTGTTACAAGAATTTGTTAAGACACCACGCAAATCATTTCGACAAGATACTTGCAAAACAGGAGTCTCAGAATCAAGTGTTCATCGAATTTTAAGGCGTGCAGACCTAAAAGCTACATCCCAAGATTAACGAGGTTGACCCTGAGCGTTGGAATGAATTTTGTAAGTGGCTCCAATCAGATCCAGCAAAAGACCCACTTTTTGGCAATAGGATGCTTCGGAGTGATGAAGTTACCTTCCAGTTGAATGTCGTAGTTAACTGGCATAACTGTACATACTGGACACCCAAAAATCCACACGTTACTGTGGAAAGTAATATAAATTTAACAAGGTTGTCGATTTGGTGTGAAAATACTCTTAGGGTTTGGTTGGATCATCCTTTTTATTTGTATGGAACTGTTGCACGTTTCTCATACTTAGACATGCTTCAAGATTCAGTTGTCATAGGGATTCCTCAATATTTTTTTATGATGATGAGAAGTATTCCCAAGATGGAGCACCATCATTTTTTCATCATGATATCAGGAACTGCCTTAACAAGACACTTCCAGACAGATGGATCGGATGCAGAGGAAGTATTGAATACCCTGTGTTTACCAGATTTAACACCGCTTAACATCTTCTATTGGAGGTACCTTCAAAACAAAGTTGATGCCATAAATCTCAATGCAATTGAACAGTTAGAGATTGCAACTGAAGAGAAGTTTTACGTACTGTAATTGCAAGATAAACTTTAAGTGCCGTCTGCAACTCTATGTTTCAACGATGCGAGCAGTGTCTTGCTGCACAAGGACAACAATTTAAATACCTTACATAAAACTGTCATTTGAACGTGGAATTTATAACTCGTTGATTAAATCATGATCATAACATTTATTCTGCATTATGAATGTATTTATTTAGCCTTCAAATAATTACCACAGCTTCTGTTACCAAACGGATGTATATGTATTTTCCTACGACACCATATACGAGTATATATATATATATATATATATATATATATATATATAATTGCACTTCCTGACAAAGATTTTGTTATTCAATATTTTTGGTCATGTTAGACTCAGTTCTCCATGTTGATTCCAACGGTGTTTGTTTTGCTTGTCTATCTCTAGGTTTTTGTCAACAACTGGCAATTGTTTAATTCCAGTCTTGTTACCGTGCGCCGATGTAATGGCTGACGTATCGCTTACCACGTCTCACACACACACACACACACACACACACACACACACCATCTGCATCCATGCAGATATCGCCGTTATGACCATTATTGTGTCACGCAATGCTGACTGATTCAGTTCATTCAATGAGCTAGTCTCACGTTTCTAGTTTGGCTGGTCGACGTGTTTTAGAGTTTTCCTAAAGGTGTTTCTATTGATGAGAATGACCAGTAGACGTTCATGCAAGCTGTCAGCCAATACAGTTTGTTATGTATGAGGAGAATGTATTGGACCAAAGATGATAAAACACAAAATTCACCTTGATACCAAATTTGCTCATGCATACAAAGCTTTTTTAGGCGTGGCAATGGCCTATCAAGAAAAGGATTGAGCTCCTTACAACACTTGTGGTAGTTGTCGCTCTACGTTCGAAGCTTGGCTACGTGGAGCGGAAAGAAGATGTCTTTCAGAGTTCCGAGAGTGTGGCGAGAGCCTTTGAATCACCACGACGATTGTTATGTATGGTTGATATAAGTGAAGTGAAGAGCATTAAGGGCAGAAAGAACATTGTATATCCAAATTTGCCTTCTTCGATCTCTCCGGTGCCTCACAACGATGACCTGGAGATTCTGGTCCCTCCTGCCAACACAGAAGTTGTCTATAACCGTGATGACATCGTCGATGAGAGAGGGGAAAGTGATGATGAACTATATGTTGAAGAATGTTACGGAGACACTCCACACTTTCCCAGTCACCAAGAACTGGATGAATTGGTCCGAGATATAGGAATCACCAAGTCTAATGCTGAACTGCTGGCATCACGTCAGAGTGAATGGAACTTGTTGGATCCCAGTTGCAAGTTGAGTTATAGGAATCGCCACAGCAAGTTTGCATCCTTCTTCAAATTTTGTGAAGAAACCTCGTTGTGTTACAGTTTTTATGTTAAGGGTTTGTTCCAAGCCATGGGAGTGGATTACAAGGCCTCAGAATGGCGATTCTTCATAGCCGGTTCCGTGAAGAGCCTAGAAGCTGTACTTTTGCATAATGGCAACGAACTCCCATCAATTCTAGTTGCAAATTCTGTGGAAGTGAAAGAAGGCTACGAGTATGTGAAGATTTGCCTGACAATGATCGAGTACTCAGATCACAATTGAGAGGTTTGTGGGGATTTCAAAATGATTTCCTTCCTACTTGGAATGCAAGGCAGTTATACAAAGTACTCATGTTTTTTTATGCTTGTGGGACAGCCAGAGTGATGCAAAACATTTCGTGAGGAAAGACTGGCCTCTCAGAGACAGTGTCATGCCAGGTTTATGCAACGTTCTGAGAGCTCCACTGATATCCAGAGAGAAGGTATTATTACCGCCGCTTCACATAAAACTTCGTCTTGTGTAACAATCTTTGAATGCCATTGACAAGGATGGCGATGCGTTTCTGCATATCCGATCTTTGTTTCCCAAGCTGAGTGTGGCAAAGGTGACGGCTGGCATATTCACCTGGCTGCAAGTTCGAAGAACGCTTGCAAGTCGTGAACTCCAGGGTAAAATGACCGATGATGAAGAGCACGCTTCGAATGCTTTCAGAGGGGTTGTGGAAGGTTTTCCTTTCAACCAGAGGAGATCAGATTCCGCACAGCTCGTCGATGACCTGATCGGCACATTCCACTGACTTGGATGCAGAATGTCAATCAAATTGCACTATCTGCACTCTAACCTTGATTTCTTCAAAAGCAACTTGGATGCAGTCAACGAGGAGCGTGCTGAATGGTTCCGTCAGGACTCTGTTGATATAAACCAGATATCAGGGCAGGTGAAAGGAGGTGATGATGGGCAATTACGTTTGGGAGTTGTTGTGCTATTGTTATTAGAGCTACAGAAGATAGTCAAGATCAAAAGTGCATTTCTAGATACTATGTGCCCTGCATTCCTTGTGATATTACTGTTTGCTCATTCTCTAGTTATATTCAAAATAAACACCCGGAAATATATAAATTCTTTGACATTCTCAACATTCTCGAAATGGTAACAAGTTGCAGTTCCAGTCCTTGTACTATACATATGTTGTTACATAATTCCTTAACTAGAGATTTACACAAAAACAAATAGCATATTGGGAATCTACACACTGACACTGATTAGAAAGAGCATAAAAATCAACATAAACAAAAAACTGGTTTAAGTTTGCTTTAGTTATATATATATATATATATATATATATATATGTATATATATATATATATATATATATATATATATATAGAGATAGATAGATAGATAGATAGATAGATAGATATAGATATAGATATATAGATAGATAGATATAGAGATAGAGATAGATAGACAGATATAGAGATATAGATGGATAGATAGATAGATATAAATATAGATATATTGTTCTGAAAACATTTTATAGTGCAACAGTTATCTACGAACGCACTTTATCATAGTTTACCATTGTTCACCACGGCCACCAGTATTGATGAATGTAGCCGAGGGGTTTGTTTGATTAGATGGAGAGATTGTAGGCGTATCGTAGATTAATAAATGTGTAGTGTTGAAAACAGCAGTTGTAGGTCGGTAAATCCAATTAGAAAGAGTGAGTCCGGGGTTAATATTATGCACGTATCGTAAAAGCAAAAAAACTGAATATGTATTACTGGAAAATTCCTTAAACAGATCCATAAGGTTCCGAGACAATTACCCATCGAAATATGGACGATTCCCCGTCATTCTATAAATATACTTATTATGGATTAATTAATACATTAATAACTCAGTTTTCAGGGGGATCTATCAAAGTCAATGTCCGTTCAATAGTGTAGGCTTTGGATGTCATTTGTAAGTTGCACTTTTAGACAATAACGCTGTAGTTGACTTTGAATTATATTATAGCATCACCCATAGCTGTCTTCCTTAATTTCCATTGGTACTGCAATATCCCGGGTGTATTTTAAAACGACTTTGAAGAGGTACAAGTATTCAAAAACTAGTGTACTTGCTAAATAAACTGATATGTAAATAAACGACAGGGAATCGTCCTGATGGCGAATTGGCTTGTTATTGTTGTGACAACGAATTGACGGAGAATTGTCCCAAAACCATCCAGAAGTGGTCGATCGTTTATGAGGAGTTGCCAATCCATGCATTATCTGATCCATGACCACACCGCTCGGCACTTTGGCGCATTCGGCGCCCAGTTTGATTTTTTTTTTTTTTTTTTATTATTTTTATTTTTTTTACTTTTGGGGTTTTGTCAGCCTTCTTAAAAAATTCAGATTATTGGGATTTTCGGATACAATATGTACGGTATTCATTTAGTTTCACATATCGCTTGATAATATAGCCATCCAAAGGTTGTAATGTAAACATGATGTGATTCCTCATATTTAAATTCATCTTTAGGTATTAGCTGTAAGTACTCATGTGTGTGGTTGAGTATACAGTAGAATACTGTTGCTGGCTCCATTTGTGTTAGGCATTTTCACTTGATTTTCCTTGTAACTGTAATATCAAGGATATGGGCGTACTTATATTTTAATTCTCTGGTTTTACTTGATTTTCATATGTATGTAGTATATCTTGATATATATATATATATATATATATATATATTGTTACATAGCCTATGATTTCATCATCCTTTGTGTAATTTTAACGCACAGTATGCTGCATGTTTGATCACGAGCGTGTTCTGCCTCAGTCCCCCCCTTCTACCGTTATAGTAGAGTAAGTCGTTCTCTCTGTTATTTAGAGCGGGATTGTCAACTCTTTGTCCCCATGGCTTCATTTGTGCGTCCTTCTTACAAGTTATATCAAGCTCTCCTGGCCCCTATATAATGAGCTCAGTCTCTGCATCATTGCCACTTAGATCTGCTCCTCATTTTGTTCACATCTCTGTCCTCCCCTGTACAGTTATTATTATTGTGAATTTCTCAGGAAGTCTCCAGCCATCTAGCAGCTGTGTGATTTGAGTATACGTGTTATTGCATTTTTTCTTGTACTGTGTAGCATAGGGTTAATTCTTGGGCCTAGTGAAGTTTTTGATTAATGTTGGGTTTTATGTCAGTCATTTTTGATAATAGTTTGTATCTGTAATAATTTATCTGGCATTCACTGAGTATTATCTGGTATCTCATTTTATAAGGGCTGACTTAGATAAATTTACTCTTGCTAATTTCGTGTTAATAGAGGCTATTGCAGTTAACCATATATTTAACCTGTTTATTTGCCATTACATTATCCTTATGAGTCCTGAATGTTTTGTTGTTAGTTTGAGCATTAAACTTTAACTTGTAATTTTACCTAACTCTTTTGTTTTGAACCTGGAACTTTACGGGACAGTAGTGACTCTTAGTATTCTCACTTAAAGTGTACGTTATCTTTCTCTGTTCCGTAACAATAAATATATATATATATATATATATATATATATATATATATATATATATATATATATATATATATATTTGTGTGTGTGTGTGTGTGTGTGTGTGTGTGTGTGTGTGTGTGTAAATGATGTAGCTCTATAAAACTAATAGAGTAAATGTTCAGCTCATTGATAATAACTGTAGTGGTGATGATGATAGTGGTGTTGGTTGACGGGTGTTGGTAGGGTTTGGTTGCGGTAGGTCAGGGTCCTGGTATGACTGCGTCAACAGTCGGTGTCATCACTGCGGTGTAGGCACTAGGCAGACAGGCTGTCAGGCAGGCAGGCAGGTGCAGGATAGCAGGCTGGTGTTGTCAGGCACTTGGAGTGATTGACGTGTTATGATGCTCTTAGCAAATGATGACACTGTTGAGTCGCTGCTTTCCCCTGGTAGGTGTAGAATGCAGGTGTGGAATACTAGTTTGGAATGCAGGTTTCTAGTGAAAGTGTGGAGTGGTGGTGTACGCATTCAGCGAATGATGACACACTACAATCTTGCTGTTCCTGAAGGCTCAACATGCTTGTCTTTGTGGTGGGGAGGAGTGAAGGGAAATGGTGGGAGGACGAATGGTGAAGAGAGGTGGGGATCAGCTGTGCTGTGCATAATTCAGCTGTCACGCAGTTCACTCATTTGTTCGCTTCTTCTTCTTAACTTGTAGTGCTTTATTTTCCTTACTTGTTGTGATTAACTTGTAGGCTTATAGACTTGTCGATAGACGTAGGTTATCGTTGCTACTGTGTCTTGTAAATCGTGGAGTTTGTGGTCGAGGTGGTTAGGGACGGTTATGGGCGAGATTAAGTTGTGCTGATGGTCCGCCAGCTCTCGCTCTGCTTTGCTTGTTTTTTTGTTTGTTTGTTTGTTTCTCGTTATTTGTGATTGTGTGAAGTTGCCAGATTGAATGTTGTCGACTTGTTTTCACTGCCAGTAGCGATGACGTCACCATAGATAGACGTAGTGAGATAGGGAGGTTCAAAATAAATGTATATCATCAGAGCACTGCCAGTGTAGAGTCTTGAGGCATCATATGGCTCAAACTTGCTGCTGCCACCAGTATCGATGAATGTAGTTTATCGTAGTTTACCGTTGTTCACCATTCCCGCCAGTATCAATGAACATAGTTTATTGCAGTTTACCATTGTTCACCGCTGCCACCAATATCGATGAACGTAGTTTGTTGTAGTATTGTCACGGGGTTTTTATAATAAATGCTAATAATTTTTAATTGATGATAATGTTCAATAATATTGAAGAGCAGGGACAATGATTGTCTTACTAAATCAAGCAACGATTTCTTTACACTGGCTTGCTTCGCACGATTCTCTAAGAACGAGAATTTATAAACTTTCTCAACAGTACACAGCAGAGACTAATTACTCAATTGCTGTTTATTAGTACTGTTAGCCTCTGGAGAAAGTTACTTCACACCTGACAATAAATAACTAATACTAATAATAGTATCAGGTTCTTGCTGATGCTTAACTCTTAGGAGGCACAACGGATTTTAAGCTTAATACACAAGACTGGCCTAAGTACCAGTCATGAATGGCAAACGTTTATGCAAGCTAGGAGCTATAAGAGAAATAAGCTTAACTGCGGAGAAATGAAACACGAGTTTACATTACATTATGCTCAAGGAAAAGAACTGTTAAATTTATTGATTACAAAATAAATTGAACGTTACATTTCAAAATCAAATTAATGAGATCGCACTCACTCACTCACTCAAAAGCTAAACTCTTACGCCTAGGAAAAACACCTTAACTAAACTCTTAAGACTAGGAAAAAAAAAAGAAATACTAGTCAATGAATGCTGTGTATCACCAATGAAGGGTGGGAGTCTGCAGACCTGTAGTCTAGTGGAGTTTGGGTGCTAGCTGACCTCTCATCTCTCACACTGCTGGAGCACAGAACCTCTCTCTTTCACAGCAAAACTGGACTGAGTAAACTCATGGGAAAAAGGGAGCACTAGGCCGCATTTTTTAACGGTCGAGTGAGCGAAACGCGCCCAAAACAAATTGCTCAGCGGAAGCGCTAACATCTCACACAAAGACAATCACTTATGACACTGAAAATTGATTTGACAAGGCTTCCGTCCGAATGAGCGGTTACTGAACGATAAACTGGGATTCCACTTGAGTTCGTGGTTTCCCACAAAAGCCAATGTCACTAGCCGACTCATGACAAGTATACCGTTGTTCACCTCTGCCACCAATATCAATGAATGCAGCTGAGGGGTTTTATTAGATGGAGAGATTGTAGGTGTATTGTATATTAATTGCTTCCCTTCTATCACCAGTGGACTGTAGCATGGGCTGCTGCTTAGTGAAATGGTGCGTCGTCAAGTAGAGTGAATAGGTAGGTCTCTCTCTTTCGCACTTTTCCCCTTTGTGTATTGTGAGGTGAGTTACAGATCACTCGGGTTGCAGAGTTTATTATACAAAGTTATATCCAATTGTGATTGACACCCTAACATAGCATGACAGCAAACCTCCTAACTGACCCTATCTCCTTCCTTCTGCCCTGGATCACAATCTCGGGCCCTGTCTAGTCCCTTCTCTCTGGCTATCTAGGTGGTTCTCTCTCTGGTTCTCTCTCTTTTGTTCTCTAACTGGTTCTTTAACTCTCCTACATGTGATTTTCGGACTTATCTCCCCCTCTGGCTTCCGGCTGTGTGGGCATAGACATGCAAGTGTGTGTGTCGGTAATGTTTCCGGCTCCTAATCAGAGGTGTTCGGCATTCTTGATTAATCTAGGCTAGGGGATGTGTAGTTGTCTCTTCCTGGAGAACTTCATAACTACCTGTTTTACGTATTGTTATATACAGCTATATAGTTACACACCATAGTTTCATATAGTATTGTGTCATAACCAATGGCATACCAAGAAAGTTGAAAAGAGGGGGGGTTATCTTTTTAACTGTGCAACCCATGACTTTGGCGAGTGCAGTGAGCCCGTACTGCTGGGAGGTTCGGGGGGGTATAAGCCCCCCCCCTGGAAAATTTTATATTTTGGCCAATTTTATGATCATTCTGAGGCCATATGGAATGGGTATACGACATAAATATAGCATATTCTACTGTAAAGTCATTTTTAAGTACTCTGTGCCACTGAGTTATGATTCAGTCTCTCCAGTAACCTTATACTACCAAAATTCAAACGCTCACATTTCGATCAAACAACTTTACAACTGTAATAAACTAATAACAATAACATTAAAAACATTATGATAATCACTGTATTAGTCTCAATTACAGTCAGTTAAAGACAAGGCATGCCCAACATAATTTTCATGCTGTTAATTCAGTTGCAACATATGAAGCTGATAAGCAGTTCTCAGAGCAACCAATGGATAAAATCAGAAAACTGTCAGTTCTGAGATACCACTGAGTATAATACACAAGCAGTATATTCAGGTATGCATTATTTAAGCTGGATTTTACAACTGTTTTTGTTGTCAGCACATGTAGGTAAGGGGAATTTAAGTAATCTGAGAAACAATAATAATATTTGAGGAAACATTGTTCATGTTATTTCTGCAATTTGGACTGCAAACATTTACCTTCAGAACTGCACTTTTTCCTTTAGAACTGCTCTCTCTCTCTCTCTCTCTCTCTCTCTCTCTCTCTCTCTCTCTCTCTCTCTCTCTCTTTCTCTCTTGTCCTATTCATTTTGCAAAAAAGGGGGGCAAGGCCACAACCCCTCCCCCCTTGGTACACCATTGGTCATAACATATTACTGGGAAGCGGGATTTGCTAGTTAGGTAGTCTGGAAATTTCTCGATGTTCCTGGTATTTTATTGTTGCGCGTCAGAGTTGCCAGTTGGCTTGCTATTGTGAGCATAATTATTTTTTACGTTGTACACTAATTTCTATACTCTTGTTCTCTATAATGTTTTATTTATGAGATAATTAAATTACATAAATTAATGTAAGTTTGTATGCTAAATAATTGAGTGTTATGCAGTGTAAGGAAACTCTGGCATGTTTTGCATGTCTCCGAGTTGGTAACTATGGTAACCGTCGCTCCCTCACGAATGCACAAGAACTTTGTAGAAGTAATAGATCAGTCTGGAATATAGGAAACTTATATAATAATGGAGAAGAGATTAGAACAGTTCAGTCAGTTTCAGATCAGTTTGAGTGTAGTTCAGTGTCAGTTCAGTGCAGTTCCTGTATTTTTGGTACTTGTCAAAACAGTGAAGTGTTGGCAACAGTGAAGTATATTGCAGTTTGTGTATCTTCAGTGTTTGTGAAGACAGCATTAATTGTAATTATTTGGAAAATAAAGACTGAACTGTGGAAGCCAGTGTTTATTCACCAAGCCTGAGCTGATCTTGTGTGCTGCACATAAAAAGACTGACCATAGGAAGAACAACTCACTGGGCAATGTCCTTCCTTTACTGTATTACTGCTGTTGGAGCCTGCGGTAGTGTGGGACTGGGATGTAACAGTGATGTCAGGAGTGTGGATCATTAGATAGTGCTGCAGTAAGTTTAATATTCAATATGGAGCCAGGGGGTGTGCAGACAAGATCCCGAGCTGGGCAGGAGGACGAGGTGTCGTTGGCTGCAGTCATGAAGCTATTGCAAGCACAAAGTGTCCAACTACAAGCACAGATTCAAGGACTACAGCACAGAATGAAGAACAAAAAGAACTAAAAGAACAATTACAAGCACAGAATGAAGGACTACAGGCATAGAATGAAAGACAGAAAGAACTCAAATGTCATTTCTATCTATATGTCTATTGCCATATGCCTTAATCCCATATGGGGTGGCCACAAACAAATCGCCTCCACGTCTTCGTGTCCCCCGCTATTTCACTGCCCTGCACCCAGCTCACACTCCCCTCTCTCATATACCTCTCTACTCCATTCCTCCATTTCATCGTTGTTCTCCCCTTCCCTCTCTCCTCCTCCACCTCACTCACATACACTCTCCTCATCATTCTCTCACTCTCCATCCTCTCCACATAGCCACACCACCTCAGTGTGTTTCTCCTAATGTTTCCAATCATATCCACATCCACACCACAATGCTCCTTCACTTCCTCATTTGTCAGTCTGTCTCTCCATGTGACTCCACATGGTCCTCTCACATAACTCATTTCCTTTGCTCTCAGTCTTGACTTGTGTCTCTCCAACAAGGTCCAAGCTTCCCTTCCATACGTTAGAGTTGGTGTCACAATACTGTCATGGACAGTATGGATGAGGCTATGGCACACCTAATGTCTGACTTGGCTCGTATCTCTGACTGGGGTAAAAATAATATAGTTGTCTTTAATGCATCTAAGACTCAGTTCTTACACCTATCAACCCGACAAAATCTTCCACAGGTATACCCATTAATGTTTAATAATATTCAGCTTAATCCTGCATCATCCTTGAACACGCTTGGGGTTTCATTTACTCGGGACTTATCTTGGAAAGATCATATTACATGTCTTGTAAAATCTGCTTCCAAGAGATTGGGTGTGGTAAGCCGTCTCCGCTCTTTCTTTACCCCTGCACAATTGTTGACTCTATACAGGGGTTTTATCCGCCCCTGTGTGGAGTACAACTCTCATGTGTGGGGAGGCTCCCCACATACAGCTCTTCTCAATAGGGTGGAGTCAAAGGCTTTTCGTCTCATTAACTCTCCTCCTCTTACTGACTCCCTTCAACCTCTGTCTCTTCGCCGCACTGTTGCATCTTTATCTCTTTTCTATCGCTACTTTAATGGTCACTGCTCCTCTGAACTGTCTGCTTGCATTCCTCCACCTCTACGACGGGTGCGTAGCACCCGTCTGGCAGCAAACTCTCATCCCTTTTCTGTCCAACTCTCTAATGCAAGAGTTAACCGTTACTCCCAGTCTTTCATTTATGCAACAGGTCAGCTCTGGAACTGTCTCCCTCTATCTGTATTTCCTGCTGCCTATGAGATCCAGTCTTTCAAGCGCAGTGTGTCCAGGCATCTCCAAATGATCGGATCTTGAATTTGGCTCTCTATTGTATTTTGTTTTTCTCTTGGAGGGAACTGTTACTGCGGGCTCATGGCCTTTGGTTCCTTCTTCCTCGCATTAAAAAAAAAAAATGTAGTAACTTTTTCACTTCAGTGATCATTTCCCTGTTTCGTATCACTGCTTTCAAGGAACCAGCAACCTTTCTTCCTTGTTGTACACTTCCAAGCACTTCACCCTCCAAACTTTCATCCTTACTCATCACATACCCAAGCACTTAAATGCACTCACATTTTCCATTTCCTCCTCATCCAACCTCATTGTACATTTACTGACTTCACTTCTCTAGAAGACCATAACTTTACACTTCCCTACATTCACCTTTAGACTCCGTTTCTTACACACTCTCCCAAACTCATTCACCAATCCTTGCAGCTCCTCTTTGTCTTCACTTAACAACACAGTATTATCTGCAAACAACAGTACAGGGAGTTGCCAAACACTGCCCTCACTCACTAGGGCCACTCCAACATCCACTGCCCTACCTTGTATCTCTTTTATAACCCCATGCATTACAGGTTGAACAGTCATGGAGACATGACACATCCTCGTTTCAACCCAACCTTCAAATAGAAAAATTCACTGAGTTCACTATCCACACGCACTGCAGCCATAGCATCCCCATACAAACTCTTCATAGCATTCAGCTATTTCCCATATATTCTTAATTCGTTCCACAATCTTTGTCTATCCACCCTGCCATATGCTTTCTCCAAATCCATAAAAGCCGCATACAACTTCTTTCCCTTATCTAGAAACTTTTCCACTAAAGATCTAAGAATGAATATTTGATTTGCACAACCTCTTCCCTTCCTAAACCCTCCCTGTTCTTCTACAACTAATTCCTCTGTTATTTCCCTAACTTTGTCAATAAGTATTCTACCCATATACTTTTCCTATTACACTAAGATAACAAATGCTCCTATGATTACCACACACTTCTTTTTCCCCTTTTCCTTTGTACAAGGGAATAATTATACCTGACTTCCAATCCTCTTGGACTCTACCTCCCTCCCAGGCCAACCTACACATCTTACACATCCATTCTACTACTGTCTCCCCCATGCTTCAGCATTTCAACACACACTCCATCAATTCCTGGGGCTTTCCCCATTTTGACTTTCTTCATTGCTTCCACAACTTCCATCCTACTGATTTCTTCCTTTCTTCTCACCTTTCTCCTTCTAGCCATTCCTCAGCCACTTATACTTGCATTACTTTCATTCTCTATGGTCAACAATTCCTTAAAGTGTCCTCTCCATCTGCTCACTTTTTCTCCCTTCTCCACTAGTAATCTACCATTTTATCTTTCACTCCTCGGATAACTTAATTGCCATCCTGTCTAACTCTCTTTACCTCTTTCCAGAACATTTTCTTACAGTCCCTCCTCTTTACAGTCAAATTCCTTCCAAATTCCTCATCCACTTTCTTCATATTCTCTCTCACTAATCTTTTCATTTCTCTCTTCCATTCTAAATATAATCTATTTTCCGTCTTTCTACTTCTTCTACGCCCCTATTTTTCATGTATTCATTATATGCTTTCTTGTTTTGTGCCACAGCCTGTCTCACCTCTTCATTCCACCATGTTGTTCGTTGCACCCCCTTTCGTCTTCTCTTCATCCCACACACCACCTCACATGCTTCACTTACTTCTTCTGTGAATGTCTTGCACTCACCTTCCATGTTCCCCATCTGCTCCAATCCATATTTACCCAATCGTTCCTCCACTTCTCTCTTACATTCTGCCTTTTTCTCATCCTCTTGTAACCTTCCCACTCTCCTTGTGTCTACTCCTTCCTCCCATCCTTCCCTCTTCTATTTCTCCATTTTACTTCGACCTTGATTCTGACCACTACCAAGTGGTGGTTAGAAAGTCCACTCCCCCAACCTTTATATGCTCTTGCAACCACTACACACCTTCACATCCTTTCACCCACACATACATAAGCAATCATTCCCTTCCTTTCATTCAGTTCACCACCCACCCTTCTCATCACTCGCCATGTATACCTGTCGATCACATTGTGCTGAAGAGGGTATTGGCTATCGCTAACCCCCTTCCGACACAAATGTCCACTAAAGCACTGCCATTCTCATCTATCTCAGCAGGCACACCCCACTCACTAACCACTCCATCCACCTTCACATTCCTTACCTTACCATTCATATCACCGATCATAAATCCAGAACTCTTCTCTCACTCTGCTTGCACGATCTTGCATTGGCACATACACGCACACAATCGCCCACATTTGTAGTCCAACTTTCAATCTTACCCACACGATCCTTGAGCCAACTGATCCATATTCTCTTATATTCTCCTTCCTCTGTTACGCACAACAATACACACTCCTTCTTTTGCCCTCTCATTCTCACCTACTCCCGCACATATACCCCACCCATACTCACATTCCCTCACATTCCCACTACGACATTAAGTTTCAGTTAATCCGCATACATCCACTTTTGCACCCTCAAGCACCTGGACAATCTCTCTCTCTTTCATCATTTGCACCCCTTATATTCCACGTCGCCATCCATATCATGTCCTGTGTTCGGTCCTTAGTCGTCATCTTTTGGTCAGTCCTGGTCTGAGGCTTCTTGTTTGTATTTTTAGTTAGTTGTATTCCACTAATGAAGTGCATGAAAGGGTACAGCAGGGAAGGAAGGTTGTTGGTTCACTGAAAGCAGTGATGAGAAATAGGGAGGTGAGTATGGAAGTTAAGAAGTCACTGCATGATAGTATTGTGATCCCTACCCTGATGTATGGAAGCGAGGTGTGGACCTTGCAAGAGGGGAACAAATCAAGAGTGAGAGCAGTGGAAATGAGTTACTTGAGAGGAGCATGTGGAGTGACATGGAGGGACAGGTTGACGAATGAGGAAGTGAAGGAACGCTGTGGGGTGGATGTGGATGTGGTTGAGAAGATTAGGAGAAATACACTGAGGTAGTTTGGGCATGTGGAGAGAATGGAGAATGAACGACCGACTAAGAGGGTGTATGTAGGTGAGGTGGAGGGAAGGAGAGGGAGGGGTAGACCGAGAATGAGGTGGTGGGATGGAGTTGATATGTATATGAGGGAGGGGGGAGTGAGTTGGGGGGGTAGACAAATGGTGGGTGACAGAGCGACTTGGAGGCGTTTTGTCTGCGGCCACCCTTTGCGGGATTAGGGCATCGGGCTATAGATAGATACCAGGGAGGGGCACTAACCCTCCGCCAACCCACTTGCTGTCACATAGGGAACACGTGTCGGTTGGTTATAAGGTTACCACCCAGCATTGTAAATGCTTTCCTGATTTACAGAAAATCATTTGGCTTGGTACCCCATGTTGAGTTACCCTAAAACTGAGTACCACTACACTAAGTGGGTGGATGATGGGCGCCCCCACCTGCCACCTATTTATTAAAGGCATAATGAGGAAATCAAAGAATAATTGCAAGCACAAAGGGAACAGCTTCAAGAGACATTACAAGAGCAAGAGAGGGAAATACAACTGCGGATGCAAGGACAGCTAGATGCCTACATGGGGGAAATGAAGGAAGAACAGGAACAAATTGAAGGAGGAAGTGTACGCTGAGTTATGGCAGCAGAAGTATGAGGTAAGCAATAATGTGACAGAGTGCAAACAGCATGTAGATGACCAACTGAAGACAATTAGTGAGGGAATTGTGATGCAGTACAGACAGCATGTAGATAGCCAGTTGAAGGATGTAGCCGACAATGTGAAGATAATTCATGAGAAAACTGAGGCTGTGGAGAAATATTCCACTGCTGAGTCTCAGGCTAGTGTACAGGGAGCATATGAGAAGAATGGAAAGTGTATGGTGAATCTTGATGGATCTCAAGCATCTAAAAGTAGCATTGTAGGATTAAATAATCGGAATGCTGAAGTTTCAAGTCCTGGATTTAAATATGATGCTCTAGTTTTTAGGATCAAAACCAGTAAAGTTCATGCCTCTAATGGGAGTCCAATTAAAAAGAAACCTCAGGAATTTGATGACAAAATATCCTGGGAAGCTTATCATGTGCAGTCTGAGTTGCTTGCAGATCAGAAAAGTTAGGATGACAGGCAGAAGGCAGTGCAGCTGGCTACAAGTTTCAAGGGTGCTGCACTGGAGATTTTTGGCCAGATATAAGTGAAGGATAGGAACAGTAATCAGTCCCTAGTAAAAGTGCTTTAGTGAAGATACGGGAGCATGTACCAGACTGAGGATTACAAAGCAAATTCCGGAGCAGTGTACGGGCTCGAGGCGAATCCCTACATCAGCTTGCTCATGACCTGGATAGTATGGCATACAAGTTGTATCCTGGAGCAGCACCAAACCTGTTGGCTATTCTTCTGAGCGACCAGTTCATCGATGCTCTTGGTAGTGCAGAGTTGAAATTGCAAGTGAAGCAAACACAACCCAGAAGCATGTAAGAAGCACTAGCCAGAGCTCTAGAATTCGAGTCCAGTACATTCACTTTTCAGGCAGGTCGTAGTGCAGGATTCAAGGCAAGAAAGGGGCATGTACATGAAGCAGAAAAATTTGAAGAAATTGCTGGTTCTGGACATAGAAAAGATGACAGCTACAAGTGGAAGAGGGAACAGGACAAGACCAGGGGAGTTTGCTGGTTGTGCGGGAAGCTGGGACACAAGGAAGAGGATTGTTATAAATGGAAGAAGCAAGAACAGAGCAGTGCAAGGAAATCTTCAATTGTAACAAAAGCACGTTGGACATGTAGTGAGGTGGGACACTTCAGTTCTGAGTGTCCGAAGAAGAAAAAGGAGGATAAGAGGAAGGTTGCAGAAGACCAGAAAGAAGCTGAAAACTATTGGAGGCTGGTGTTAAGGGGCAACCGCCAGCTGGCTATTCTCAAATAGCCCCTTCACTAAGAAAATGCAAGAGAACTGTAATCAACAGTGAGCGAACAGATGGAAGAATAGATGGAAAGAAGTGTTCGCTGGTGATTGATTCGGTTTCAGAGTAGACTTTTTTGAGGCCTGATGTGCTACATCATTGGTATCCACCTGAGTCATCAGAACAACTGTGTGGCATACCTGGACGCCGTGCAAAACTGAGGGGATCTTGGATGTCCGGATTGAAGTGGCAGGGCAAAAGGCCACACCTCCAGTCCATGTAGCTGAGATGGATGTAGATGATCCTTGCCTTCTTGGTCTGGAGTATTTGATGTCCATGGGATGTAAGCTGGAGTCCTGCTCCATCAAGCTGAAGGTTCGAGGAAAGTCAGTTCATGTCATGGCAATGAGACACCATTTCTGGTGGTCAGGTGAGGACACTCCGCACTACACTGATACCCCCAAAATCAGAACTACTGCTCCAGTGTAAGGTGAGTGGCTCTTTTGACAGCTGTCTAGGAGTGATGGAGCCTGATGTATGGTGCAAGATGAAGGCTGGAGTGATGGTGGGGAGAACTTTGGTGGAAAGGGATGCAGGTGAAGTACTGCTTGTGGTGGCCAATTTCTCCTGTGAGCCACAGAAGATCAACAAAGGAGAAATTCTGGGACTGTGCCAGGCAGTGGACCCTGAATGGCATCAAAGGAAGGCCTGTAAAAGGAGTGTAGTCAAAGAAGATCGGTATCAGCCAGACCACTTACAAGACCTAATTTCAAGGAGTTGCAAATGCCTGGATGGCTCGCAGGTGCTGAAGCTGAGGCAGCTGCTGACAAAGTTTGCTAATGTCTCTTCCACCAGAGACCTAGACCTGGGGTGCTTTGATCTGGTGAAGCATTGTACAGACACTGGGGATCATCGCCTGATTAAACAGCCAGTGCGGAGAATGGCGCCAGCCCAACAGCAAGAAATGGAGAAGGTGATGGAGAATCTCCAAAGTCAAGCAGTGATAGAAAAGTCCAGCAGTCCTTGAGCATCAGCAGTGGTTCTGGTAAGGAAGAAAGATGGCTCAGTAAGGTACTGTGTGGATTATTGAGCCCAGAATGAAGTGTCAGTGAAGGATGCATACCCCTTGCCAAGAACTGATGACACCCTGGATGCTCTGTAAGATGCCAAGTGGTTCTCCACCCTAGACATGAGGGCAGGATATCATCAGGTCAAGGTTGCAGAGAAGGACAAAGAAAAAGCAGCCACTTCATATGGGCAAGGTTTATGGCAGAAGTGATGCCATTTGGCCTATGCAATGGCCCAGCTACTTTTGAGCATCTCATGGATTGTGTACTGGAAGGCCTGCACTGGCAGACAGCTCTCATTTATCTGGACAATGCAATTGTGTTTGAACGGACTTTTGACCAGGAATTGGAGAGGCTGTCGGAGGTGTTCAACATGCTCTGAGTGGCACACCTCAAGCTGAATCTCAACAAGTGCTACGTGTTTCAGAAGGAAGTGAAGTACCTGGGACACATTGCAGGCAAGAACGGCATCTGTACTGATCCAGAGAAGGTGGCAGCTGTGAAAAACTGGCCGGTTCCAACTTGTGTGAAGTAGGTATGGAGTTTCCTGGGTTCGTGTACCTTCTACCGGCGTTTTTGGACTCTGCAACGATAACTGCACCTCTGGACAAGCTGTTGGGGAAGAGGCATAAGTTTGCGTGGACAGCAGTGACTCAGAGAGCCTTCGACGAACTCAAACAGGCGTTGGCAACCTCTACAGTATTGCCGTGCCCTGATCAGAGTCAGGCTTTTATTTTGGACTGTGACACTAATGACCAAGGTATTGGAAGAGTCCTGTCGCAGAAGAAGAATGACAAGGAGTATGTGGTGGCTTATTACAGCTCAGCCCACCGGAACAGAACTACTGTGTGACCCATAAGGAGCCCTTGGCAGTGATGAAGAGCCTTGATGTCTCCCATCCCTACTTGTATGGGTTATATTTCATCATCAGGACAGACCATGTGTCACTCAAGTGGCTGAAGATGTTAAAGAATCCAGAAGGACAGCTGGCATGCTGGCTCGGGAAGCTAGACCAACACATGAGGTGCAGCACCATCCTGGGCGGGTACATGGCAATGCTGACAGCCTGAGTCATCGGCCATGTGACCCAGAGTGCCGGAAGTGTAAATGCAGCCATACTGCAGTGACAGGGCCAGTGTCAGATGTACAAGACCTAGTGAAGAGGATGCAAATTTACAACCAGTGCTAGAGTGGCTGCAGCGGAGTACAGTATGACCATCTTGGGAATAAGTTTCTAGGTTCAGCCCTGCAACCAAGAGCTACTGGAATTAGTAGGACTTTCTTCATTTGAACAATGGACTACTGGAGCGTCAGTGGGAGACCCCTGATGGCCTCAGCAAGTACTGGCAACTAGTGATTCCAAAGAAAATGAGGTCTGGGATCTTGGACGAGTCTCATAACCAGGTCACTAGTGGGCACCTGAGAGTAAAGAAAACTAAGTCAGCTGTGACAGAGGTTTTACTGGACTGGCATGCGACAGCATGCTGAAGAGTGGTGTCGGGCATCGGATGTACTGTATGTTGCACCAAAAAGGGACCCAAGAAACATGGTTGTGCCATGCTTCAACTGTACCAATTGGGTGCACCAATGAAAAGAGTCGTGGTGGACATTGCTGGACCTTTGTCACTCAATGAAAGAGGAAGCTGGTATATATGTGTTGCCATAGACTACTTCACAAAGTGGCCAGAAACCTATGCCATCCCCGATCAAGAGGCTGCGACTGTTGCTCAGGTGTTGGTTGACCAATTTTTCTATTATATTGGAATGTAACAGAAGCTACATTCAGATCTGGGTAGAAACTTCGAGTCTGCTCTGTTCCGTGAGTGCTGCAGGTTATTGAGGATCAAGACCAGGACGACCACTAAGGCCACAGTCAGATGGGGCAAGAATTGGCCAAGTACTGCATAGATGGACAAACGGAATAGGACCAGAGATTACCTGCATTGTTGATGGCATATCGGTCTGCATACCATAAGGTTACCAGCTACACACCTGCAAAACTGATGTTGGACCACGAGTTACGTTTACCTGTTGACTTGTTACAGGGAAGACCACCTGGTGAAGAGCTGCCTACAGACATCTCCAGCTATGTGAAGCATCTTCAGGAAAGGCTGACAGAGGTACATCATCAGGTGAAGAAGCTCTGAAGTTTTCGTGCGAAATGATGAAGTCCAAGTATGATGCCAAGGGAAGTGAGGTCAGCTCCAAGGATGGTGACCAAGTTTGGTTATACAATCCTTAGTGGAAGAAGGGACAGTCACTGAAGCTGAAAAGCCCATGGGACGGGTTATACACTGTGTTGGACTGCCTATCAGACATAATGTAGCACATTCAGAGAGGCAGGAAGTCTCGGCCAGAGGTGGTACACGTGGACCGTCTGTGGCAGTACCATGGGCAAGAACAGTTCACCGAAACACTGACCATGGGAAGAACAACTCACTGGGCAATGTCTTTCCTTTACTGTACTACTGCTGTTGGAGCCTTTGGCAGTGTGGGACGGGGACGTAACACTGTTATGCCTACACAGTTACCTTCCATATTACTGTTGACTGACTTGGCGGTATGATATATCTACAGAGGTGCTACTAAATAATAACTCATTCAGACCATGCAGAGAAAAATGAAGGACAATGGACAGCTTGCTTACATTTTTCTTTCATTACTAAAGAAAAAAATTCTTCCTTTCAGTGCTTAGAATATTCTGAAGGTGTCAGAACAGACCAACACAGAATTCAGTTGGTCACTTCAAGCCTCCGATCATTTCAAGCCTCCAACGTAAAAAATATGAAATTATTCACAATATTGCTCAGGTAAGTCAGTATCAAGATTCTTGTCAGAGAAGCGAAATGTACAGTCACGATGCCTAGCTTCTTTTATCTTTTAGGGGAGAAAGTTGTAGATAGGCTTGGGGAACAAATAAACGGGTTTGCAAAAGCAAAGTTATTAAAAATATTATTAATTCTGGGTGGTATTTTTTATTTCACTTATGAGCACAATTAAAAACAAAAACATTTAGCATGTTTCCATCACACCACATTGTAACAGAAAATTTAAAAAGAAATTTAATTAAAATATAATCAATAATAAGTTTCAATCAGTCTATGCAATATTATTTTAATTTAATTGAAAATGATATTTAGTCAATGTAATTTTGAAACATGAAAAGAAAACAACACTATACATTTCATGACTCACATACAACTTCCCTAGTCTTTGCAACTTCTCAGTTTTTCTTGCTCCAAAACTTCGTTTGGTGACCAGTCGTTGTAAGCTTTTTCCGGTGTGTCCCTATGCATCGTCTATCAGTAGTCTTCCATCAAACTGACATCCCAACGATCCTGGTACCTTTTTTCGATGTTCTTGATATCTTGATGGAGTCTTTCACCGTGTTCTTCACTCACCATTCCAAATTTTTCGGGGAAAAATTCCAAATGATAATCCAAAAAAGTGAACTTTGATATTTTTGTTGCAACACAACTCCTTAAACTTGATCAGCAAATTTCTCACGATTTCTTTGTAGTTTGGATCCTTATTGTTACCTAAAAAAATTTGAAATTATTTCTTTGAATGATACCCAAGCCTCTCATTCCAGGTCGTTCATCATACCATCAAATTCTGCACCAGAAATCAGCTTTCTAATATCAGATCTAGTAAATATGACTTCTTCCAATATAGCTTCAGAAAAAACAAGAAACTTTTGGCACAAATACATAAAACAGGCTCTATCTTTTGACAGAGCTTCGACAAACTGCTTCATTAATCCAAGCATGATATGGAGTGGTGGTAGCAGCACTTTATTTAGATTCATCAAGCTAGGTCTGATGACGTTTTTGGCACCTAGCTGTGGATTTTTTTTTTTTCTATTTAGCTATTCCTTCATAACACAATGTAAATCCTTGGCTCTGCTGTCCCACTGACAGAGAAAACATGGATATTCTGTATACCCTGACTGTTGACCCAGTAAGATACACAGAACTTTCAGGCTTCCACATATGAACCAACGGTGTTCACTGAAAATGATTTTCTTAAGAAGATTTGCCAAATTCTGGTACATTTCTTTTAAATGCACATAATAAGCAACAGGTACTAATGCATATTTATTACCATTATGTAGAATTACCCCTTCCAGGCTTTTTTTTAGATGGATCTATACCTGTAAACGTTCTCCTCTCTTCTGCCATATAATCTCTGCCAAGTTCTGCACTAGGCCACTTATGTCAGTGCAATAAACCAAAGATCCCTCTTTCTTGAGTTATGGTGCAAACTCTTTTTCTCTATTCCGGCACCAAGAGAAAGTTATGTCTGGATGTAATAAGTTTTTATCTTTTCATGAAGATCCGCAGAGCTCTGCAGCATCCTTGGGGAGACCGAGGTCTCTTACTAAATTGTTAACCCCCCAGCAGATTTTTCACCAATGACACTTCCCAATCCCGGCAGATTTTCGAAAAAAAATTTGGGGGGCTAAATCCTCCGCTTTTGTTAAGAAACATCGAAAATTCAGAGAGAAAGTGCTCAGTTGAGGTTAGGAATATGGTAGAAGTAAGAGTACTTTTACCTTGTTACTGTGTTCTTTCAAGCCAGGCTCGAGAGAAAACATTTTGTATGGGAAGGGTAGCTATTTCAAACCATTCATAAATGGTTAGATATTTATTTATTTGGTACGAATTTATATGTAGTACAAAAGTATATTGGTTTTCAGAGAATAATATAGGCGATATGAGCGTTGTTCACTCACCAAAAACATCAACATGTGGCACCTTCTTTTACGACGTTACCGCCTCATCACGTCTGCTTGTTTCTTCCTTTGGCTTATTTCTTCCTTTGTCCTCCACCTCGGGAATCACTTTCGCCTTGAATTTCGTCATTGGAGAGACCGTGGTGCGACATGTCTTTACTGGCCAGGTCACTGATAACAGGGGAGTTGCCGAGAAAATGGCGTGCGCGGGGGGAGGGGGGTCAGGTGTGGTCAGGCATTATCCCCGCCTGGCGTTAGGTAGAGGAAGGTCTCCCACATATGCCTACCAAACATCACTCGTGAAACTTGAAAAATGTGCAAATGACAGACCTCGCAATTGCAAAACATATGGGTACATCGTCGGGTGTCACCATGACAAAACGTCGTGACGTATCCATACGTCGTTGGGTTGCCTTGGGTTAAGTTCATCCTGAGAGAATGCCTATGGCTCCTTGCATAAACATGTTAGGACAAATTCTTCATCTACTGCTGCACTTTTTTCCTCTGAGTTTCGACATAATCAAGACTATCAGGTGCAGTAGAGATTGGTAGATGAGGACCATGCAGTACAGGTCTTACTGCTGATCGAATATTAGGATAAACAATTTCTTTCTGGTTCTTTTTGTTGTATCCCTGAATTTTGCAGGAACAAAAATAATCATTACTATGATTTCGGGGTCCCCTCCATATCATCAGAATACCAAAAGCAAGAGCTTTCTTTTTAAATTTTGTCAATTGTCTTAGTTCCTCAACAAAAATAGAACAGACACTTTGAGAGGCCCACTTTTTGTCCTGGCCACCAAGTTTTATTCCAAAGCAGGCATACTAAGCTTTCTTAACAAAATACAGTATGTCAAGTTCTGCCTGTTTTTTCACTAAAAAATTTCCACGAATGTAGCAAAAGATCAGGGCTATTCACACAACCTCTAGATGCCATAATATAATGATTAGCAGTGCAACAATTTTTTTTTTTTTTGAAAGAAAGAAAAACTTCAATAAAGATCACTCCTTCTTCAATAAATCACCACTATTTTCAATAAATATCACTGTGATAAAAAATGAACAAACAAACACTGAAAGTAATTTACAAACGCTCTTGCCAACTACAGTATCACTTTCGCAGTCTTTGGACCCAGATCAGGGCCCAACCTGAAAGTGTCCAAGGATCTCTTTAGAGTTGGATCCGCGTCCAAACAAAGTATTATTCACCATAAATCAGGAACTGCGTCTAGTGTCCTGAAATTTGGTCTGATATTAGCCTGATTGAATTTCCAGTTCGGTGATTCTCTTTACATTCATGAGGTAATTCGAAAACGTGACCAAAAAGTGCTTAGAAAAAAAAAGTGGTTTAAACATTCTTATGCGCTCTTTCAACTTATATTCGCCATAATTATTCTGCCACTTTCTATTTTCTTTCATCTTTTCTATAACTCTCAGCTTTCTAACAGTATAAAAACAGATCTGCTAATCCAAATATTTTGGGGTGAAAAAGTGATCAGAATAGAAAAAAACTCATGCAAGCGGATGTGTAATAAACCTTCTTAACCTCTACACCGCGGGCATGTTTACCAATGTTTTGCGTGTGCCGCGGGGTTATTCAGGCTCCGACAGACTCTCAAATAATATTTGCCAAAAATCAGTTATTAGTCCTAGAATATTAAAATTACATATGCTTATGGCACATACCTTCAGCTTTCTCCTGGAATGTTTGTTGAGCCTTCGTCAGTTACCGTAGGACTTGTGGAGACCTCTGAAGTTGGGTAACGAAGTCTCCACTTTACACTTCCCGACAACCGGTAATATGATTACCACAGCCAGATATTAACACTATAAACACTACTCTATGATTTTCAAGTAGTTTGGGATCCATACTCCAAAAAAAAAAACACTATGAAAGCAATGAAAATTACGAGCGCGTCTGACCGTCACATTTACGCTAGTTTGCTCTTGGTACTCTGTCATTTATTATGCATAAAACCCCTCACACTTTATATTTCTATTACTATATAACACTTATATATATCTACAGTCTTTATCCATAAGTTTCCTTCAGTAGTATTAGTTTATTCTCACTGTAGGGATTCAATTTCTTTCAGTAAAATACGTAGCATTCACTTTCTCGTCCTGTATACTAGCATTGAGAGTGAATGTCACTTTCATCTTAACTCTCATAACTCATAGTATTCAGACATGCTAGAGTGAAACTTTCACTTTCATTACTCCTAGGGTATATACTCGTATTCTTATAATACTACTCATTTACATTTCTATTTACGTTCTCTATTTTATTTACGTTATTTACATTTCTATTTTATTTACACTGTGTTATGCACTGTCACTTGAAGTAACTTATAAAACTATTTTCCATTGTTCATGTATATTTACATTCATTACTTTCACTTGCTGTTTACACATTATTTACACATTATTTACAATTCCACTTGCACTGTTTTACTCAATAGAAAGATCGTAGTCACTCTTTTATCAATTGTCAGCCCTTTACCTCTTTCCACATGAGGTTTAGTAGGGGGTAAAGGTCACAGGGCCCTTTGCATGGGGGTGAAAAAGTCCCTGAAGTCAGCAAGAAGAAACAGACGTACCTCTACTTCGGAAGATGAGAGTAAACTGATAACGGAGGGCCAGGGTAGAGGCCTACTTAGGGGATATTCAGTGCTACCAATGTTCGCTCTTGAAACATCTATGTATAGCACTGAAATGATTGGCAGGAAATCTAGACAATACATTATAAATTAGGTAGTTCCAGGTGAATGTAAATATCACTTAGGCTTCTTCCTTCCCTCCTTACATGTATATTTATTACGAAAATAGATTATACGGCATATTTCAAGGGAAAAAAAACAGCGAAAATTAGCGAACGAGTGCATGTGAGGTGTTGTCAGGTGATAATTATCCAATTCCAGGTGTATGGCACTCTCACTTACCTTATTTCTTTCTTGTATATATTATTTGGTATAAGAATAGGGCATAGGGCTTTTTTCAATGGATGAAATCAGTGAAAAATTCCAGGGAAGATTCACTTAGCATAGCACGGCCGGGCAGGCGAGAGGATAGGGTAATGGAGGGGGGGTAGGGAGGGGAGTCAAGAACGGGGAGACATGGCTAAATTGTCAACAATGGATGGGAGTACAGATGAGATTAGGAGTGCTGACTAGTGTTGGACATTGGCAGTACTGATAGATGATACAAGCCCCCACTTGGAAGCCCGGGTGAATTCAAAATAACACAGAATCACAAAAGCGACGCCCCGCGGTATGATCCCTTGCTCCCATGCGTCACGAAAGTGACACCCCGCGGTTAAGGGGTTAAACTTACACTCGCCATAACTATTTTACTTCATGCAATATCACTTTCTTTATCCTTTCTTCTTATTCTACAAAGTCTCAGCTGTCTAACAGTATAAAAACAAATCCACTAAGCCAAATATTTCAGGGTGAAAGAATGATCAGAAAAGAAAGAACTCGAGCACACTGCAGGGAAGGAGGGAGGGAAAGCGAGGCTGGGGGGAAAGTCGGAGGGTTCTGCTGGCTGCATGGGGGTTGGACCGCGTAGGTGCTGAGTCACTCTGAGATACGTTTGCTGCATTCCATCATTGGTATGACGCGTCACTGTGTTGTGTTTAAGCTATATTTGTGCTTATTATAAAATAGTCACTTCTAAATATAGATTTTAATATCAGGAAAAAAAATAAATTCAAGCATATTATCCAAATATCCATATGTAAATAATTATATAGTGCGAAATTATAAAAAAAACTATAATTGAAAAACAAAAAAAAAGTGTTTTCTGAAAAAAGTTACGTGTTGGAGAAAAATGGATTTTTTTTTTTTTATTTCAGCACCCCAAAACATAAAAATTACGTGAAATAACCAAAACAATTTTTTCAATGCATAATAAGGTACTAGCATATCATCAGACAGACACAGTCACGCATATACTGTATACACACTACCGAACCGCCAACCTCCATTCACCTGGTTTTGTTTCACTTTGTGTTTCACTTCCTTCTCACTGTAGGGAACTGAGAAACTAGAGGTTATGACTGCTCGTACTGAACATTTTTGCGTTATCAGAACTAAGTAAGCAAAGAAGTAGACTGTAGCACCAATCAAGCAAGGCAGTACTTCCAAGGTGGATGGAAAACTGATGACAGGGCAAGCTGGAGCTCTCGTTTCATCAGCCCTCAAGACTAGTGCCTGACCATTCCCCTTTGCTGACCTTTTTTAGTGTTTCAGTAACACAGAGAGCAGGCCAGCATTCTCTTCAATACAAGTTTTTCTAACTGTCAACACCAAACTACATGGACAGTACACACTACACTTCCTCTTCACAATCAGAAAAGAAAAATGGCGACTAATAACCAAGCCCTGGGAGTCCCCAGGGGGGGGAGGGAAGAACATAAATGCCCCCACCATCCGCGCCTCTCCTACTGTTTGACTCACTTCTTCATTTCTGCAACATTCGTGGCCTTTCCTCTAACTTTTGCTCTGTTGAACACCACCTTTCCTCCTCTAAACCTCACCTTCTTTTCTCAGCCAAGACTCAGCTGTCTGAGGCAACTGATAGTAAATCCTTTTCTGTATCCTCCTACTTTCTCTCTGCTCATTTCAAAGCCAAAGGAACCTGTTGTGTAAATGTACGCAACGACCTATCTTGCTCTCATGTTCCTGAATTTGATTCTTCTGAATTCTCTACTCTGTGGCTTTGGCTTTCCTGTCATTCTCTGACTAAATTTATCTCCACTGTTTACTTATCCCTTAATTCTACTGACCATGGAAAATTCTTCGACTACCTTCTACGATGGAACACATTCTATCCATTTCTCCTTTCTCTGAACCACCTTTGGCTCTCCTCTCCTTTCACTGATCCACCTGGTGAAAAGTCTACATCTTTTCTATCCTTAATGACCTAGAGCAGCTTGTACAGCACCCTAACTGTATCCCTTACTGCCTTGGAGAGAGCTCCAACATGCTTGACCTCTTCCTTACAACTAATCCATCTGCTTACACTGTTAATCTTTCCTCTCTGTTGGGCTCCTCCGATAACAACCGTATTGCCTTAACCTGTCCTATCTCTCTGGCATGGCCTGTGGACCCTCCAAAGAAACGTTGATTGTCGCACTTTGGAGCTGCTGATTGGAAGGCCCTCAGGCAGTATTTCTTTGACTTTCCCTGGAATGATTATTGCTTCCATGGCCAGGAGCCATCTGAGTGTGTCTTGCGCATTAAGGAAGTTATTCTCTCGGACATGGAAGCATACATTCCTTTCTCATATCCTTTTACTAATGCAAGAAAACCTTGGTTTAATCACGCTTGTTCTAATGCTGTCCACAACAAGGAGAGGGCCTATAAAAGGTACCAGAACCAACTCACCCCTGAATCACATCTTTTCTATGTTTCTGCCTAGAATCGTGGTAAGTCTGTTCTTTGCAATGCTAAAAATAATTTCAGCCGTACAAAATGCTCTCAGTTCCCCAACTCGAATTCTTCCCATTCCTTCTGGCACCTTGCCAAAATCTTTTTAACAACTTTACCTCATCATCCTTTCATCCTCTTTTCTACTCTGATGGCTCTGTAGCTGTAGGCATATCTCTTTCCTCATACTTTCTCCTCCAATTCCACCTTAGATGATTCTGGTGCTGTTCCTCCATCACTTCCCCCCTCTGACTTCCTCATGGCTGACATGAAAATTTCTTCAGCTGATGTATTATCGGCCGTCACAGGCCTCAATACTAACAAGGTATATTGGCTTGATGGAGTCCCTCCTGTTGTCCTCAAGAACTGTGCTTCTGAGCTTACACCCTGCCTAGGTAAACTCTTTCATCTTTGTCTATGAACTTGCACCTTTCCTTTGTGCTGGAAGTTTGCTCTCATTCAGCCAGTCTCAAAGAAGGGTGACAATTCCCAGCCCTCAAACTATCACCCAGTTGCATTAACATCCTGTGTATCAAAAGTTTTCGAGTCAATTCTTAACAGAAAAATGTTAAAGCATCTTTCCTATCACAACCTTCTTTCTGATCGTCAGTATGGGTTCCGTCAGGGATGCTCCACTGGCGATCTTCTCACCTACCTTTCAGACTCCTGGTCATCCTCCTTTCGGAACTTTGGTGAAAGCTTTGCCATTCCACTTGACATCTCAAAGGCTTTCGACCGAGTCTGGCACAAACTGCCCTCTTATGGTTTCTATACTTCTGTGTCTTCATCTATAGCTTACTTTCAGGTCTATCTATAGCCACTGTTGTAGACGGCCATCGTTCTTCTCCTAGGTCTATCAACAGTGGTGTTCCTCAGGGCTCTGTCCTATTACCAACTCTCTTCCTTTTATTCATCAGTGACCTTCCTCAGGGCTGTCTCCTATTACCAAATTTATCCATTTATTTATCAGTTACCTTCTAAGCTGTACATCTAACCCTATCCACTCGGACGCTGATTATTCCATCCTTCACCTTTCCAATCGGCTCTGGCAATGTCCATCTCTGTTACTTCAACAAACGAGGGATGAGGCTATGGCACATCTAATGTCTGACTTGGCTCGTATCTCTGACTCGGATAAAAATAAACTTGTTTTTAATGAATCAGAGACTCAGTTCTTACACCTATCAACCCGACACAATCTTCCAGAGGAGTACCCATGAATGTTTAATAATATCCAGCTCAATCCAGCATCATCCTTGAACATGCTTGGGGTTTAATTCACACGGGACTTATCTTGGAAAGATCACATTGTGTCTCTTATAAAATCTGCTTCCAAGAGATTGGGTGTGCTAAGTCGACTTCATACCTTCTTTACCCCTGCACAGTTGATGACTTTATACAAGGATTTTACTCGCCCCTGTTTAGAGTACAACTCTCATGTGTGGGGAGGCTCCCCACATACAGGTCTTCTCAATAGAGTGGAGTCAAAGGCTTTTCATCTCATCAACTGTCCTCCTCTTACTGGCTCCCTTCAACCTGTGTCTCATCACCGCACTGTTGCATCTTTATCCTTTTCTGTTGCTACTTCAATGGTCACTGTTCCTTTGAGCTGTCTGCTTGCATTCCTCCACCTCTAAGACGGGCGCGTAGCACCCGTCTAGCAACAAACTCTCATCTCTTTTCTGTCCAGTTCTCTAATGCAAGAGTTAACCGTTACTCCCAGTCCTTCAATTATGCAGCAGGTAAACTCTGGCACTGTTTCCCTCCGTCTGTATTTCCTGTTTCCTATGATCTCCAGTCTTTTAAAAGCAGTGTGTCCAGGTATCTCGAAGTGATCGGATCTTGAATTACGCTCTCTTTTTTTTTTTTTTTCTGGGAGGAATAGTTTGCGGGCCCCTGGCCTTTGGTTCCTTCTTCCTTGCATATATATATATATATATATATATATATATATATATATATAAGTATATATATTGGACATATGGTCATCAAGTAGATCTTGCAGTGGGATTGTTCATTCGTTTCTGTGACGTCATTTTAAGGGCCATTCGTTCAAGTTCAGCCTCTGTGTTTTAGGTGGACTTGTCCGGGTCCCCACCATCATAATTATATTCATAGTCGGACAACTGCTTTTTTTTTTTTTTTTTTTTTTTTAAATCTCAACTATCAAAGTGTGTCTGGAAAGTAAATGATTGAAGCTGATGGTAAAGCCTTGTGCACTCGGATCTCTGGGGAGAAAGAGTGGGATGGTTTGAGTAGTAGACTGACCAGCACCAGAGCAGTTGTAATTACTGGAGAAACCTTTGATTGGCCATCAGTTACGAGTATTATACCCCAGGATTTAGTTCTCCGTCCAGTGTTATTTGTAACTTACATCAGTGAAGATGTGAGCATCGTCACCCCAAATGCAGAACTGTAGACAACATAGAGCTAAGGAAATGCCTAATCCCACAAAAAAAAAAAAAGATGAACTATATAGGTGTTTGGTTAAAACAGGGATGCTGTTTAAACTCTGTAAAATGCCATTTAGCCTGGACAGGTGCAATGTGATGTGTATTGGTCATAATAATCCAAGAACCAACTACTCTTTGATGGGAAGTGCAGTCAGCAACACTAACTTGGAGAAAGATGTGCTAATCAGATGAGACTTCAAGTCTTCCAAATAATGAAGTGACGTACACTAGAAAGCACTGGGGCTTGTCAGTCATAGAAAATGGCAGTTTTGGCACAGAGCCAAGGTTATAGCCATCTCTGTGCACAGCTCTCTTGTAGGCTACAGCAATATCTGGAATATGCTGTGGAAACCGAAATACGCCGAGGAAGGAAATCTCGAGGTTTGAGATTACCTGGACATGGGCAACTAAACAGACTTCATCCATCTTTTACATTGGATGTCATGGACACAGACTGTTGCAAGCAGTGCTTTACAGGGACAAGTAACTAAGGTAAAATTGACTACAAACTCATACTTAGCCTAACAAGGATTCCTGGATGGAAGCGCGACTTGAAGAGTATCCACCATGACTCTATACGCAATATCTTTTATGCATAAAAACTCCAGTACCTAGAATCGGGTAGCAATGGAAGCAGTTGAGGATCCTCAATAGAGTTCCAAAATTAGGCTTGACAAAGTTTTGTTAAACTTAAGTTTAAAGGTAAATTGAATGTTACCTCTTTTCCCATGTTATTTTCTAGCAGGACCTATATTACCCCGATTTTGGTGCAGTTTCTTTTTTTTCGAACCCTCACTGTAGGTGGGAGAGTGGGTCGGGAGAGCTTCATTGTTACACTACTCTATTTTTCACGATGTCCGTCAGCTTCAGTCGTGGTACGTCCTCATTATGGAGCGCAAGACCATTGAGGTACTACTTTTTAGTCCTTGTAACTCTCTCTCTCTCTCTCTCTCTCTCTCTCTCTCTCTCTCTCTGTCGTTGTTGTTCTCAACCACATCCTGGAACATTAGTGAGAAAGAAGTGAAT
The DNA here is from genome assembly GCF_032717465.1 of Coenobita brevimanus. NCBI lineage: Eukaryota > Metazoa > Arthropoda > Malacostraca > Decapoda > Coenobitidae > Coenobita > Coenobita brevimanus. Next base: position 19,719,837 of record NC_137037.1, on the reverse strand, counting down.
TTTAACCCTTCCTTGGCTCTCAGATTACATTAACAGAGAAAGAGTGAAGGTTTCGGAGGTTGGGAGGATGGGAGTGAGGGAGAGGCGGGGACGAATGGATGAAACACTGGTGAGAGAGGGAAGGAAAGGATAGGAAAAGGAGCGGAGGGGAAGGAAAGGGTGGTGAAGAGGGAGATAAGGACGTAAGAGGAGATGGGAGAGAGGAAAGTGGGCTGAAGGGCTGATGGAAGAAAGGTAAGAGCGAGGAGTGAAGCAGGGGAGATAAGGATAGGGGGGATGGTAATAGAGAGGCAGGGATGGCGAGGGAACAATGAAGAGGAAAGGAGAACGGAGCAAAGTTAAGACAGGAAAAAGGAAATGGGATGGTCGATTAGTAAAGAATGGGTAGGACAGGGAAGAGATTGTGAGAGAAAGGTTGAAATGAGGATGGAAGAAGAGAGGTGGTGATGGGGAAGAGGGTGCAATATAACGGAGGAAAGAGAGAGGAGAGAAGGGAGCTGAGGGATTGGGAGGGAGGAGTAAGGATGAGGGGGTTAGACAAAGAAATAAAGGGGAGAAAAAGAATGGACTGTGCGAGATAGATAGAGACAAGGAAGAAGGACAGAGACAGGAAAGAGAACGGATGGATGGAAAGAACAATGAGAGAGATAAGGATAAGGAAGAAAGATAGAAGCGGAAGGGAAGGGAGGCGATGGAGAGCTAGATGATTGGGAGGGAAAGAAAAGAAATATAAATTAGGAGATAGAAAGGGAAGATAACAACTTCGCTTGCAGAACTCTCTCAAAGATTAAATAAACTGTATGGCCTTGGCAAGAATAATATAAATGTCCCTATGTTATTCATCGGGATGCATCGAACAGTTTCTCTCCTTAACAGAACAACACTGTTTGGCACATACATCAACATAATTTATAGAACGTTAATATTCACAAAGGTGTTCCTTTAAGACTATTTTTATTACTAATATAGAACTCTTCTTAAAAATAAAATCGGCCGACAAACCAAGAATTAGATAATGAAAAATAACAAAGAACATCATGTTTTTATATGTAAAAACTCTCTCCTGTATCTTGGGTTGGAGGGGAGAGGAGGAGGCGCAGGGAAGGTTGGTGAGAGAGGAGAGATGGGAATGATGACGTAAGACAGGGAAAGGAGGTACACACAGTTATAATAGTATGACGCACGAAGGGTACGATGATATCTGAAATGATCAATACAGCTTGTGTAGTACTTGGAAAATTAATTATAATCTGAATATGCATCCAGTAACAATATCAACTATGAACTGTTATATGAAATTTATCTATGACATACTTATGTGAGCATGCTTGACAACAAGGGGAAATATCATCAAACATTTCTAGAGTCCATCATCCGTGGCATCAAATCGATTCAGGCCAAATGTGCACCGATACTTCTTTTTTCATGTGTACGTACAGGGTAAAAGTGAGGCACTTATACCCATCGTCCCCATGGATTCCATTCATATGAATTATATGCCAGGTTTGTTTAATTCAGGACTAATGTGATGGCATTCGCAGGGATGTAGCACGACGCAGGAACGAAAAGGGAACTAAATTTTTTTTTTTAACGAAGTTCAAATCAAACTGTTCCTTGTCGCAGCCCGGGATCGAACACACTCTTCAGAGAAGAAACTATTTATAAACCATTTGACCATCTCTCTCAGGGAGACGGCATTTCTCCTACTGTTGTGCTTCTCTCTTACTGTTTTTGAAAAAAAGCAAAAATAAATGAGAGGTAGAAAGAACGCAACACAGGCATCATTACCACACCGATAAAAACACCATCTCCATTGTCTTCCAGAACAAAAGGAGCGCTGCCAGCAAAACACATACACATCCGGATCTGGCTATGTTTTCACTTTTTTTTTTTTTTTTTTTTAATTTTTATGTAAAAGGAGATGATTTATGGGGTTAGAAGTCTTTCGTCAGACTTACTACTGTGTAATGGCGTCTTTGTTTTGTTAAAGCCGCAGCGAGAGGATGCTGTTAAATCTAGGCTGAAATCTAAACACGAGTTGGGTTCGACCTGATTGCTCGTGATTGCAGGAGCAGCAGACGGTAGTGTAGTAGAGGCAAGCGGTTTGTGGCCAAACAGGAAGCTGGGAATATCGCATTTCACGTCAGCCGCTACAGTGCTGTCAGTGCTGTTCAGTACCTGTGTCACGTCACCTTTGCCAAAGCTGTCTATAGCGCTAACTGTAGTCCTTGGAACCTGGCGATTAAATTTTTGTCAGAGCTTGTTGTGTTCATAAATTTAATGAGCTTCGAGTTGGATATAGTAATTTAATCAATTCTAGAAACAACCAGAATGATATAATGAGATATTCAATATTGTGGTAGGTAGGGGCGCCCATCATCCACCCACTTGGTGTAGTGGTACTCTGTTTTAGGGTAGCTCTACATGAAGTGGCAAGCCATATGATTTCCTGTAAGCCAGGAAAGCATTTATAATGCTGGATGGTAACCTTATAACCAACCGACACTTGTTCCCTACGTGACAGCAAGTGGGTTGGAGGAAGGTTAGTGTCCCTTTCCAGAAAACTAACTAAAAATACGAACAAGAATCCTTGGACTAGGACTGACCAAAAGATGACGACTAAGGACCAAACACAGGACATGAGACGGATGGTGACGTGGAATGTAAGGGGTACAAAGGTGAAAGAGAGACATGGTCCAGGTGCTTGAGGATACGAAAGTGGATGTATGTGGATTAACTGAAACTAAATGGCGTGGTGAGAATGTGAGAGAATGGGGTTATGGATGTGTGGGAGTAGGTGAGAATGAGAGGGCAAAAGAAGGAGTGTGTGTTGTTGTGAGTAACAGATGGAAGGAGAATATAAGAGAGTATGGATCAGTTGGCTCAAGGATTGTGTGGGTAAGATTGAAAGTTGGACAACAAATGCACGCAATTGTGTGCATGTATGTGCCAACGTAAAATCGTGCACGCAGAGTGAGAGAAGAGTTCTGGACAAATGTGGAAGCATGCATGGAAAAGTTTTAAAGGAATAATAGAGTGTTTTTGATTGGAGATATGAATGGAAAAGTAGGGAATGTGAAGGTGGATGGAGTAGTTGGTGAGTGGGGTGTGCCTACAGAGGTGGATGAGAATGGCAGTGCTTTAGTGGACATTTGTGCTGGAAGGGTGTAGGTGATAGCCAATACTCTCTTCAGGCACAAAACGATCCATAGGTATACATCCCGAGTGATGAGAAGGGTGGGTGGTGAACTAAATGAACAAAAGGCAATTATTGACTACGTATGTGTGGATGACAGGATGAGAGGGTGTGTAATGGATGCAAGAGTAAACAGAGGTTGGGGAGTGGACTTTCTGACCACCACCAAGCGGTGGTCAGAATCAACGTCCAAATGAAATGAAGAAATAGAAGAAAGGAAGGACAGGAGAAAGTACTGCATGCAAGGAGAATGGAAAGGTTACAAGAGGATGGAAAAAAATGCAGAATATAAGAGGGAAGTGGAGGAACGATTGGGTAAATATGCATTGGAGCAGATGGGGAATGTCGAAGGTGTGCGCAGGATATTCACACACGAAGTCTGTGCAGCATGTGAGGTGGTGTGTGGGGTGAAAAGACGAAAGGGGGTGCAGGGGAGAGCATGGTGGAATGAAGAGGTGGAGAGGCTGTGGCACAAAAGAAGAAAGCATATAGTGAGTGGATGAGAAACAGGGACGTGGAAGAAGTTGTGAGACAGAAGAGAGAGTTATATGTAGAGAGGAAGAGAGATGTGAAATGATTAGTGAGAGAGAGTATGAACAGAGTGGATGAGGAATTTGGAAGGAATTTGACTGTAAAGAGGTGGGAACGTAAGAAAATGTTCTGGAATGAGGTAAAGGGAGTTAAAAAGGGTGCGAAAGAAATTAGCTGGGGAGTGGGAGATAAAAATGGTATATTACTAGTAGAGACGGGAGAAAAAGTGAGCAGATGGAGAGAACACTTTAACGAATTGTTGAACATAGAGAAAGAAAGTAATGCAAGTGTAAGTGGCTGGGGAATGGCTGGGAGAAGGAGGGATGTGAAAGGAGAGGAAGAAATCAGTAGGATGGAAGTTGTGGAAGCAATAAAGTTAAAATAGGGAAAGCTCCAGGAACTGATGGAGTGTGTGGTGAAATGCTGAAGCATGGGGGAGAGATAGTTGTAGAATGGATGTGGAAGATGTGCAGATTGGCCTGGGAGGAAGGTAGAGTCCCAGAGAACTGGAAGTCAGGTATAATTATTCCCCTGTACAAAGGAAGAGGGGTTAAAGAAGTGTGTGGTAATCATAGGGGTATTTGTCTTCCTAGTGTACTAGGAAAAGTATACGGTAGGATACTTATTTACAGAGTTAGGGCAATAACAGATGAAGTAGAAGGAGAAGAACAGGGAGGTTTCAGGAAAGGAAGAGGCTGTGTGGATCAGACATTCATTCTTAGATCTTTAGAGGAAAAGCTTCTAGAGAAGGGAAAGAAGTTGTTTGCATCCTTGATGGATTTGAAGAAAGCATATGACAGGGTCTATAGACAAGGATTGTGGAAAGTATAAACTATTAAGAATATATGGGGTAGATGTGAAGTTGTTGAAGGCCGTGAAGAGTATGTATGGGGGTGCTAAGGCTGCAGTGCATGTGGATGGTGAACTGAGTGAATTTTTCTATTTGAAGGGTGGGTTGAAACAAGGATGTGTCATGTCTCCATGGTTGTTCAATCTGTATATGGATGGGGTTATAAAAGAGATACAAGGTAGGGCAGTGGATGTTGGATTTGCCCCAGTGAGAGAGGGCAGTGTTTGGAAACTCCCTATACTGTTGTTTGCAGATGATACTGTGTTGTTAAGTGAAGACGAAGGGCAACTGCAAGGCTTGGTGGATGAGTTTGGGAGAGTGTATAAGAAACGGAATCTGCAGGTGAATGTAGGCAAGGGAAAGTTATGGTTTTGAGAGAAATGAAGTCAGTGAATGCATAGTGAGGTTGGATGAGGAGGAAATGGAAAATGTGAGTGCATTTAAGTGCTTGGGTAGTGTGAAGAGTAAGGATGGAAGTTTCGAGGGTGAAGTGCTTGAAGGGGTACAACAAGGAAGTAAGGTTGCTGGTTTCTTGAAAGCAGTGATAAGAAACGTTGAAGTGAGTATGATAGTGAAAACGTTACTACATGACAGTATTGTGATAACATCTGCAACGTATGGATGTGAAGCGTGGACCTTGTTGGAGAGACACAAGTCGAGAGTGAGAGCAGTGGAAATCAGTTATTTGAGAGAAGCATGTGGCGTCACATGGTGAGACAGACTAAGAAATGAGGAAGTGAAGGAGCGTTGTGTAGTGGATGTGGATGTGATAGGAAGCGTTAGGAGAAACACATTCAGGTGGTTTGGCCTTGTGGAGAGGATGGAGAGTGAGAGACTGACGAGGAGAGTGTATGTGAGTGAGGTGGAAGGGGGAGAGGGAGGGGGAGGCCGAGGATGAGATGGAGGGATGGAGTGGAGAGGTATATGAGAGAGGGTGATGTGAGCTGTGAACAGGGCAGTGAAATGGCGGGGGAAGGGCGACATTGAGGCGATTTGTTTGTGGCCACCCCTTATGGGATTAAGGCGTCTGGCAATACATAGATAGATAGAGTAAAACCCACCTGTTTGCTGGAGAAGCTAGAAGAGAGCCTGAGAGAGGCTATAACCAACCTTTGAGTCAATTACTGCCGAGCAATAACTGATTGTTACACTGAGGTGTGGAAAAAATTAAGATTACAGCCATTTTGAACTTCCGGGATTTACTGAAGAATACAAAGAATACATGGAGAGAGAGAGAGAGAGAGAGAGAGAGAGAGAGAGAGAGAGAGAGAGAGAGAGAGAGAGAGAGAATTTTTTAAAAATGTGAATTGCATAGTATTGTCACTTGAAAGGGACAAAAGTGCTACATAGTAATTGATATTGTTCTGTGATAGCGAATCAACTCAAACACATCTTCAGTGAAACTGATGTTATCCTGGAATTTCCACCTTGACAGTTATAAAATTGTTAAACTTAAGCAATTTTCAGAACATTTCTCGTAATGCGATTCTTTTCTTTTACAGAACATTTGCACAAAAATATTCTGTACTATGTCACTGATGCAAACTGCGTCGATAATATAAAGATGTAAATGACAAATAACAAAATAAAGTTTTATTACGCAAAATAGAGAAAAGATGTTTCAATGTCTCTTGTACCAACATGAATAAGACTCATTGTGCATAAGAAGGGAAGTGAGAAAGCGATATTCCTCCCCACTTCCTCTGTTGTTTTTTGTTTAAGCAGTTAATAAACATTATCTATGTAATGATTGTTTTTTCTTTTCCTTCGTTTAACTTACTCTTTGTTGTATTAGCTGGGAATGCATTGTTACCTCTCTCTTAACGTCACATACTAAGAGAGTTCTTTTCCTGCTAAAATATTGTTGTTATTTAGAATAAATATTTAGTTTTGTTATAATTAATTATATAATACGGGTGCTGGGCTTCTTTATATAGGATGAATATTCTTCTTTGTTCCTTTTTCCTGAATAATATTTCCTCACTATAGTTAATGCTGCTCTTATAATATGGATATATTGCAATGTTTTTCTTCCTTTCCAGATGCATTTTTTATTGTTCGTTGTTGCTATTTTGCCCATGGCTTTCCGGATGCTGGACTGTTTCATTTTCCAAACTATCGGATGTCTAATCAAAGTATTTTTATTTAAATGTTTTTCCTTCCCTTCAGCAATAAATTATTTGTACTTGTCTATTGTCTTATTATTACGTCAAGAGTGACTGTATCCACACCAACCCCACAGTGGAAGATACCCATATTATCCTGATAGCTGCAGACTCATTCAGTTTAAGAGACACTTAATGTAACCTAGGGGTTAAATTTAGCACTGAACAATCTCCCAGTATGACAGGTTATTCTCAAAGTGATAAAATTCTGTGTTTGTACCAAGATTTAAATATCGAAATAAAGTTACCGGATTCAAGAGGATAATGGTTTGTGCTCATGTACTAGTATATGTATATGAGTGAATAATTATCATCATCATCAGCAGCAGCGGCAGTAGCAGCAGCCTTTGCAAGTCCATTGCTGAACAAAGGGCTTCTCCAATTTTATATATATATATATATATATATATATATATATATATATATATATATATATATATATATATATATATTTTTTTTTTTTTTTTTTTACGTCCCCACCCCACACTGCCACAGTCTCCAACAGCAGTAATTCAGTGTAGGAAGGACGTTGCCCAGTGAGATGCTCTTCCTTTGGTCAGCCTCTCGGTGTACAGCACACTAGATCATCTGAGGCGAAGATAAACACTGGCTTCTTAAGTTCAGTGTCTTTATTTTCCAAAATAATTACACTTAATGCTTTCCAACTTCACTTCACTCATTTCACAAGTACTGGAGCTATACGAACTTTACTACTTGCCAACAACACTGTTTTCATGAGACCGAAAAGATACAAACTGCACTGCATTGACACTTAATGCATGCCAACAACACTTCACTGTTTTCACAAGAACCGAAAATATACAAACTTCCCTGACACTGCACTGACACTGGACTACACTCAAACTGAACTGAAAACTGACTGAACATGAAACAGTCTCCTCCTCATCCTGATATAACCTTCCTTGATTCTCCTACATTCTAAAATGTGCTGGTCCTGTACCTGCCCCTAGCAACGACAGTTACCAGTTCGGAGACATCCAAAGCATGCCAAAGTTTTCTTACATTATATACCACTGTAAATTATTAAGCATACAAACTTAAATTGAACTGCATAATTTAACAACCACATAACTAAAACATTGTTAAAGAAAAAGAGCACAAAAATTAATGCAACATTTATGAAATAACTCCACTCACTAACGGCAGGAAACTGGCAACTCTGACCTGTACCGGAACTAGCCTACAGTAAACATCGGGAAACATCGAGAAGCTCCTTGCTACCTAACCGGCAAATCTCGCTTCTTAACACTACTTCCTCCATAGTTCTTTGTTGTCTCGACAAAACTACATAATATGTATAAACATAATTAATCTTAGTGAAACATCTAACTATACACAAAACAATCCATCAGCTTATCAGGTCTTCTTCTATGCCGCTTCTGACAATGTCCCTGTTCCTTCACACAGTCCACTCCTCCTGGAATGTCTTGGTCCTCTTCTTGATTCCCTTTGTGTCTCGGGGAAACTGTCACCATCCTCTTGCACCTCAACTCCTTGGTCCTCCTCAACATCCTCAGCTGCGGGTGAGCACGATTCCTCGGAGACGTCCCAGCTGTACTGTCCTGGCCCATAGTACTGCCACAGATGGTTCACGTGTACTACCTTTGGGCAAGACTTCCTGTCTCCCCGAATCTGATACGTTACGTCTGATAGGCGGTCCATCACAGTGGAAGGCCCATCCCATGGGCTCTGCAGCTTCAGTGACTGTCCCTTCTTTCGCTGAGGATTGTATAAACAAACTTGATCACCATCCTGGAAGCTGACCTTACTTGCCTTGGCATCATACTTGCACTTCATGACCTCTCCTGAAAACTTGAGGGCTCCTCGCACTTAATGATGTACCTCAGCCTTTCCTGAAGGTGTTTCACATAGTCGGTGGTGTTTGTAGGCAGCTCTTCACCAGGTGGTCTTCCCATTAACAAGTCAACAGGTAAGTGTAACTCGTGGCCCAACATCAGTTTTGCGGAAGTGTAGCTGGTAGACTCATGGAATGCAGACCGATATGCCATCAGCAATGCAGGTAATTTCTGGTCTCATTCTGTTTGTCCATCTGCACAGTACTTGGCCAGTTCTTGTCCTAGGATCCAGTTAAATTTCTCCACCATCCCATCTGACTGTGGCCTTAACGGGGTCGTCCTGGTTTTCTTGATCCCTAATAACTTGCAGCACTCACGGAACACAGCAGACTCGAAGTTTCTACCCTGGTCTGAATGTAGCTCTTGTGGCATACCAAAACAACAGAAAAACTGGTCACCTAACACCTGAGCAACAGTTGCAGCCTCTTGATCAGGGATGGCATAGGCTTCTGGCCACTTTGTGAATTAGTCCATGGCGACGCATATATACCGGTTTCCTCTCTCAGTGAGTGGCAAAGGTCCAGCAATGTCCACTGCGACTCTTTCCATCACTGCACCCACTTGGTACAGCTGAAAAGGAGCGCAACCACTTTTCTTGGGTCCTTTCTTGGCACAACGCACATCACAGGCCTGACACCACTTTTCAACATCCTGGCGTATGCCAATCCAGTAGAACATCTGTTGCAGCCGGCTTAGAGTTTTCTTCACTCCCAGATGCCCATTAGTGATCTGGTTATGGGACTCATCCAAGATCTCGGACCTCATCTTCTTCGGAACCTCCAGTTGCCAGTACATGCTGAGGCCATCGGGTGTCTCCCACTGACACTCCAGTAGTCCATTGTTCAAACGAAGAAGGTCCCACTGACTCCAGTAGCTCTTGGTCATAGGGCTTAAAGCAGAAACTTCTTTCTAAGATGGTCACACTATACGCCGCTGCAGCCACTCAAGCACAGGTTGTAAATCTGCATCCTCCATCTGCATCCTCTTCAGGTCTTGTTCATCTGACTCTGGCCCTGTCACTGCAGTATGGCTGCATTTTTTTATAAGATTCCCATTCCTGCTGCACTCCTTACCATCTGTTCTTCCGTCTTCTTGCACACAGTTCATCAAGGTTCTCCTGCATTTCTTCAGTGGTGGGGCCTCTTGGGAAAAATTGGTCACCAGCCTTCACTAAATTACCCTCATCCTTCTCATCTGGGCACTCATAGCTGAAGTGTCCCACCACATGTCGAACATCCGTTCGTTGCAATCTGAGATTTCCTCACATTCACCCGTTCTTGCTCCTTCTTCCATATGTAACAACACACCTTCTTGTGTCCAAGCTTCCCGCAGACTCAGCAACCTCCCCTCATCTTCTCTTGTTCTCTCTTCCACTTCTTGCAATCCACTTTCCAATGTCCTGGCTTTTCACAGTACCAGCACCTTCCTTCAAAATTTTCCACTGCCTGTACCTGCACCTTTCTTGCCTTGATTCCTGCACTATGACCTGCCTGAAAAGAGGATGTACTAAACCCGACGTAGGACTCAAATTCTAGAGCCCTGACTAGTGCTTCTTGCATGTTTCTTGGTTGTGCCTGCTTCACTTGCACTTTCAACTCTGCACTATCAAGAGCATCAATGAACTGATCCCTCACTAGAATAGCCAAAAGGTTACGTGCTGCTCCAGGGTATGCCTTGCATATGAATGTTAACCCGTCACATCCCGACCACTTTCGCACCTTCGACACCCCCCAGTCCCGACCATTTTTGGAAATTTTTTTTTTTTGCTAAAACCTCCGCTTTTGGTGAGAAACATCGAAAATTCATAGAGAAATCGCTCACCTGAGGTTTAAAATACTCGATACAGGTAGGAGTATCTCCTTACCTTACAGGGTTTTCTATCAGGCTGGCTGCAAAGAAAACGAGTTCTATGGGAAGATAAATATTGCACACCACTCCTAAACGGTATTTATTTATTTATTTGGTACGAATTTATAAGTAGTATGAGAGTATATTGGTTTTCAAACAGTAATATAGGCATTATAAGCATTGTTTCACTCACTAACTCATCACCATTCCTGACCTTCTTTTGCCACATTACCTGATCATCATTTCTGACTGTTTCTTCCTCTAATGCTATGTAAACTTTGTCCTCCACATTGTCATTGATTGGGGAATCACTCTGGCCCCGAATGTCTTTATTGGCCAGGTCACTGGTAACAGGTGAATTGCCGAGACAACGGCATGCGGGGGGGGGGTAGGTTATGCAGTGTAAGGCATTGTCCCTGCTTGGCATCTTGTAGAGGAATAGATGAAGGTGTCCTGTGTATATGTATGAAAAGTCACGTGTGAAAATTTAAAATTGTGCAAATTAGGGACCTTGCAATTGCAAAACGTACCAGTACGTCAACGGTACTGGCAAATGCAAAATGTTGCAACGTACCCATACGTCAACGGGACGTCTCGGGTTAAACTTTCTCGTGTGAAACTTGAGGGTACGCAACAATTAGTCATATAGATTTGGAATGATTCGGACAGTTGAGGAGGGGGGATGGTTCGGACAGTGCCTGAACTATCGCTCCACTATTACCAAGTTATGACCTTATCAAATGATAACGCTACTTCTTTTAATCATTTATATTTGAACACACAGTGAAACACCACTCTTAACAGTCATCATAGAATAGATATTTATAGCTTTGTTTATTTAACCTATTCCTCAGAATATAAAAAGAAGGAAGGGGTATTACAACTTCTATTTCAGTTTTGCAGGCTACAATATTCATGAACCCTTGTAAGGTAATCTTGATTTTGTTACTATATTAGATAACGTGGCGTCTGACAGACCCCACGGAAAAAAAAAAAAAAAAAAACTTCTGTTTGAGATATTTCAAAATGCTTCAATACACAAATAATTCAACCCCTTATCTGTAAATAGGGCCAGGAAAAATAAAGTTTAATAGAAGAAATATATATTCTTTTAAAGTTTATACAAAATGGTGAAATTTTAGGTATAAAAATTTTTAAATTAAATCTTGCAAAATTGAAATGTAATATCATGATTCCTTGGGTGGTCTGCAGTAGACCGATGTTGGGACCTTCTGTATACAAATGGAGAAAGACAGCAAAATGAAATAAAAAAAATCACAAGAGGGCTCAAATGAGGTTACATTATAGGTAATCTGGGGTCTAACAGACCCCAATGGCTCTATAGAGTAAAATCAGAGCCAGGTACAGCTATGACCCCATCATCCCCATGAAGAGCATCACTAGGCAGGAAGGTAATGAGACGGACAGATCTGTAGACCTTATGCTCATATTTTTTAAATTTAATTTCGGGGACTGGGGTCTCTGAGACCCCACATTACCTATGTAGGGTTAAAAGTCTTGAGTTAGTCAGTCAGAAATAGGGATTATAAATTGATAAAACAAGAGGTTAAGTTTCTTTTGAAGTCTGAAATAAGACCTAGAAAGTGAAAAGTGAAGTCAGTATTTAGAGTGAGAGAGAGCTCGAGGGGGGGGGGGAGGCCGATTATGCATTGTTTTGAAGCAGAAGGTAAGAAGTTGTCTCTTATTATTTAATTTGGGGAAGGTTATTTCAGTGATAAAATATTAGTCTTTTTTTTTATTTTTTTAACAAATATCAAGTGGTCTATTTGGATTCTGAAGTTTGATTTTGTACTTTAGGAAAATAAAATGGCTCTGAAATAATGAATGTTTTTTTTTTCTTTTTTAAGCCAATCCAACTCACATAATTTTAAGAATCTGCCGAGCAGTACATATGGCCAAACCATCCCACCCTTCTGTTCGAACCATCGCCACTGGTAGGGATGGCTCGGACGATTTAGTCACTTGTGTTTCGTTAACTATAGATTAAAGCTGAAAAGAGATAAGAATTTCAAGTTATCAACCTAAAGAGCTAAATGATGAGGCAACATTTTAACATACACCAGATTACACTCCTGCTTAAACCTAATTATATATATATATATATATATATATATATATATATATATATATATATATATATGAGAGGAAGAAGGAACCAAAGGCAGAACCTGCAAAACAGTTCCTCCAAACAAACAAACAAACAATACAAAGAAGAGCCAAATTCAAGATCCGTTCATTTCGAGATGCCTGGACACAGTGCGTTTGAAAGACTGAAGACCATACGAATTGGAAAAACAGACAGAGGGAGACAGTTCGAGAGCTGACTTGTTGCATAAATGAAGGACTGGGAGTAATGGTTAACTCTTGCATTAGATAGTTGGACAAAAAAGGGATAAGAGTTTGTTGCTAGACACATGTTACGCACCCAACATAAAGGTGGAGGCATGCAAGCAGACAGTTCAGAGGAGCAGTGATCATTAACCCGCCCAATCCCGACCACTTTTCCACCACTGACTCCCCCCAATCCCGACCATTTTTGGAATTTTTTTTGGGGAGGGCTCAAACCTCCGCTTTTGGTGAGAAACATCGAAATTTCATAGAGAAATCGCTCACCTGAGGTTTAAAATACTCGATCCAGGTAGCAGTACCTCCTTACCTGACTGGGTTTTCTAACAGGCTGGCACCAAAGAAAACGACTTCTATGTGAGGGTAACTATTTCACACCACTCATAAACGGTATTTATTTATTTACTTGGACGAGTTTATATGTAGTACGAGAGTACATTGGTTTTCAAACAGTAATAGAGGCATTATAAGCGTTGTTTCACTCACTAACTCATCACAATACCTGACCTTCTTTTGCCACATTACCTGATCATCATTTCTGACTGTTTCTTCCTATAATGCTATGTAAACTTTGTCCTCCATATTGTCATCGATTGGGGAATCACTCTGGCCCCCAATGTCTTTATTGGCCAGGTCACTGGTAACAGGTGAATTGCCGAGACAATGGCGTGCATGGGGGGGGAAGGTTATGCAGTGTAAGGCATTGTCCCTGCTTGGCATCTTGTAGAGGAATAGATGAAGGTGTCCTGTGTATACGTACGACAAATCACACATGAAAATTGAAAATTGTGCAAATTAGGGACCTTGCAATTGCACGACGTACCAGTATGTCGTCGGGACTGGCAAATGCAAAATGTTGCAATGTACCCATACGTCGATGGGACAAGGCGGGTTAATGCTTGCCAACACTTCGCTGTTTTCACAAGTACAGAAAATATACAAACTGCTCTGCACTGAAACTTAAGCCTCTCGTGCACGATAAGTTTCAGTAAGTTTTCCGGCGCACGATTTTTCTGCAAGGCCATCCGGCCCGGCTGCCGGCATGCAGCAAAAACATGCATTCTCGCCTTATTTTCGCCACCCAAACATCAATATACTGCCATGAAACCTATATCATCTTATTCATCAATGTTTGTTCTAGTTGATATGCACCATGAAAAAACAGGAAAACACAAATAAAACAACATTAGGCAGCTGTGAATAAACATTTCACTACGTCAATTTCATTTCCCAACATCACCAATCGAATGCTTTCCATCATACAGGAAAATGTTATTTGAAGTTTCGATAGAGATTTTCATCAAGCTTTCTAGAGAGACAAATCCGGTTGTGATATGATTTGTAGTTTCCGAGAAAATAGCCAAAAACTGAAAGCCATTTTTGAAAAAAATTCAATGAGCTCTCAGAACTTTTCTCGCACACCTTATGTTTTTATTGCATAATATTATGCAGAATTTCACGAGCTTTTTAATGAACAAAGATGGTTTCGTACATAGTTTTCAAGTAAATCACCAAAAACGACTGGGAACTCATGTCCATGCATCACTTTCGTGATGCACACACAACATTCACTATATTCCCGCCTAAGTAACAACGAATTCTTATCTTAGATATTACATTGTTATGTCTTGTACATACGTAGAATTTACTGCTCTTTATCATGGTTCTTACAGGAAATAGATAAGTCCAATAGTTTTCGAGTAATTGGCCAACAAAGTGAGATTACTCCTCCAAGCGCTTTTGACTTTATTGCTAGCGAGGGAAAAAACAAAGTCTGTTCCCCCAACTTTTCCAACAGAAAATGCTCCCAATGGCTTATATTCTGCAAATGAACATACGTAGAATTTACTACTCTTTATCATGGTTCTTACAGGAAGTCGATAAGCCCAATAGTTGTCAACTAATAGGACGACAAAGCTTGATTACTATTCTGGTCGCTACCTACTTTTACCGCAAGCAAAAAAAGAACAGTGTTTTCTCCCCCTTTGCCTAAAGACTATGCTCCCCAAGCTTTTTTTTTTCTTTTATGTACAGACTGTAAAATCTTCCAAGGTTGTTTTTCTTTTATGGTTGTAACCTACTACACATGAACACTACTTTTTCCAAGTTAGCCTACTGCTAAAGAAGCTGTACTTTCTGTCATATGTGCAATATGTAGAAGGTTATTTGCCTGAAAATTATAGGGGTATTGATAATAGGTCAATATACATATCAACAAAATTCAGAGAACTCACTTCCTCCAGAGGTGTTGATGGAGTTGTAGGACCTTCTGGAATTGGAAGATGAGGAGTTATGTAATGTGTGTGAGTGTGTGTGTGTGTGTGTGCGTGAGTGTGAGTGTGTGTGTGTGTGTCTGTGTTAGTGTGTGTGTGTGTGTGTGTGTGTTCTTACCTAATTGTATCTTTACAGGAATGAGTCAAACTCGTACTGTCCCGTGTCTTAAACCATATTTATCGTACATATCCTTAAATTTGTGAATTGTTTTGGCACACACTATTTGATTCGGTAGTGCAATCCACTGATCAATTGCTCTGTTTGGGAAACTGAATTTCCTCACGTCTTTATCACCTCTGTTCTTATGCAGTGTTTTGCAGTGTCCTCTTGCTAATGCTTCCCCATATGTTAAGTAATCATTTATGTCTATTTTCTCCTTCCCTGATATGCATTTATATAGTATTATCATGTCACCTCTTTTCCTTCTCTCCTGTAGTGTTGGTAGATTCAGTTTATTTTGTCTTTCTTCGTAGCTTAGATCCCTTAAGCTTGGTATCCATCTTGTAGCGGCCCTTTGAACTTTTTCAATCTTGTCTCTGTTTTTTGAGATGAGGACTCCAGACTACTGATGCATACTCCAGGGTTGGTCTGATGAATGATGTTATTATCCTTCTTATAATGTCTTCATTTATGTATGTGAATGCTATTCTCATATTTGCAAGCAGTGTATACATGTTCCGTACCGTCTCACTGATGTGGTCAGCCGGAGATAGTCTGTTATTGATAATCACACCTAGGTCCTTCTCTCTTTCTGATGTGTGTAGGATTTTATTTCCTAACGTATAATCCCAATCAGGCATTTTTCCACTTTTACCAAACTTGATTACATGACACTTGTCCACATTGAATTCCATTTGCCATATATTATTCCATTCATGAAGTTTATTTAATTCTTCATGTAGCTCTTTACAAGAGTCTGTGTTACTAATTCTCCTTTGTATTTTTGCATCATCTGCAAACATATTTAGATAGCTTTCATTTCCAGTGTTACTGTCTATATCATTTATATACACTAATAACATGATTGGTGCCAGCACTGAGCCCTGTGGTACTCCACTAGTCACTTCTTTCCATGATGAGTAGTTTCCCCTTAGTACTGTTCTCATTTCTCTTTTTATGAGAAAATCTTGCATCCAACAATACAGTTTGCCTCGAATTCCTCCTTGATGGTACAGTTTCTATAAAAGTCTTTGGTTTGGTACTGTGTCAAATGCGTTCTTGAAATCTAAATAGGTACTGTCCACCCATTCTTCTCTTTCCTGTATTGCATCTGTTACTCTGTCATAGTAGCTCAACATATTAGTAACACATGATTTTCCTTTTCTGAAACCAAACTGTCTTTCTGTTATCATATTGTGTTCTTCTAGATGATTTACCCAAGCTTTTCTTATAAGGTTTTGTAATACCTTGCTTACAACACTGGTCAGTGACACTGGTCGGTAGTTGAGTGGATTTTGTCTATTCCCTTTCTTGAATAAGTGGACAATATTTGCTTTCTTCCAAATATCAGGTAGTTTACCCTGACTCGACGATTTCTTGAAAATTAAAAATAATGGGTTATTTAACTCCTTTGCACATTCTCGTAGCACCCAACATGAAATTTCATCAGGACCATTTGCTTTTCCTCTGTCTAATTTACTTAACTCCTCCTGTATTACTTTTTTCTGATATTTGTATATCTGGTAGTATGTGTGGGCATGCATGTTCCACATAGTCCCTCTCAATTTTTTTTTCTTATGTAAAATCTGATTGGAAATTCTTATTTAGTGCTTCACAAATATCTTTCTCTTGTATATAGGTGATTCCCTCGTCCGTAATGGATTGTATTATATCTTTTACTTTGGTTTTGCTTCTGATGTAGCTGTAAAATAGCTTCGGTTGACCACTGCTTTTATTTATGATATCCTTCTCCAACTGTTTTTGGGCTTCCCTCCTTATTCTTGTATAATCGTTTCTTGCCTGTTTGTAAATATTATATGCCCTTTCACTATTGTGTCTTCTGTATCTATTCCACAACAAATCTCTTCTTTCTTTTGATTTTTTACATTCTGTATTGAACCATTTCTGTATTTTCTTATCTGCTTCTTTGTGCTGTGGGATGTACTTCTGGTCTCCTATGTCACAAAATTCACAGAATTTTTTTTATATACAGCATTTAAATCTTGTCCTCTAAGCTCATTTTCCCAATCAACTTCTAAGAAATACTTCTTTAGGTCATGATAATTTCCCTTTTTATAGTTTAGGCTCTTTTTGTAACTTTCATACCAGTTAACTATGTCATATGCTATCCTGAAGTTGCAATTAAGTACTTAATGGTCGCTTTTGCCGACTGGAGTGTGATATATTAAACTGTCAATATAATTTTCTTGCCTAGTAAATATGAGATCTAGCACTGAAGGTACATCGAGTCCTCTTTTTCTGGTGGTTTCCCTCACATGTTGCGTTAGGAAAAACTCTTGCACGAGATCCAGGAGTTTTTGGCCCCAACAGCTTTCTTGGCTTATTATATCTAGAGTATTCCAATTTATATTTGTATTAAAATCTCCAGTTAGTATAATTCTTTCCGATTTCTCTTCCATTCTATGTAGTAATGCTCTTAAACTCTGAATTGTACTCTCTGCCAGGTACTCATATTCGTCTCTTTCCCATGTGTTTGATCTGGGTGGCATGTACATAATGGCTACAATTACTTTCCCTTCAGATGTGTTGATCTCTACTGCAATCAGTTCTACATGTGAGGGTATATCTAGTTTTATTTCATTGACTTTTAGATTTTTCTTAGTTAATATTATAATTCCTCCTCCTTTTTTTAAGTTTCTATCTCTTCTCCATATATTATATTCCTCTAAATTTAGTATGTCATTTGATATCCTTGGTGTTATTTTGTTTCAGTTAGGCATATTATATGTGGTTCATTTTCTCTGACATAATCATTCATCTCTAATAATTTAGATACCATTCCATCCACATTTGAGTACATCAACTTAATCATCTTGTTTATATACTTGTCATGACATGGTTCTACTACCTTCCTCCTTTTTATTCCCTCCTGTTTATGTACCACTTTTGTACTTATAAAAAAAAAAAATGTGTTCTTCTCTTCTTCTGATCTTTCCTCATTTTTTGTTTTTGCTTCCTCCCTCTTCTCTTTCAGCAATATCAGTTCCTCTTTTGTTAGGCATCTTTTTATCCATACATTTTTGAACTCCTCTTTTTCCATAAGACTCTTTGCATTTTTTAGTATCTCCTCCACGCTGTTTACACTCTGGAAAGTTACCTTTAGAGGTCTTGACTTGTTTTTCTCTTATTTCCCAAACCTTTTGTGTTCCTCTATGTCTTTACTACAGATTTCCTCTGATACTTCTTTCAATAAACTCATTACATTTGCCATCTCCTTTTTGTCTCTTGAGATCTTGTTTTTTACTTCTTTCTCTTCTATACCAGTGATTACTATAGATTTGTTGATATCTACTGAATCTCTGACTAACTTTGGATTGTTTTGGATTATTCTTTTCACTTTCTTATTAATGCTTTTTTCTTCCACCCTTGTTTCTAAGTCTTTCTTTACTTTCACCATTTCAGCATACGTGGTTTCCACATCATTTTTGCAGCTTTGCACAGCTTTATTCACCTGTGTTATCTTCTCCTCAATATCACTGCTCTGGTCTATCAGACTGCTTACTTGCCTAATTGTCTCCGTATCATTTTTGAACTCTTCCATAGTACTCTCGTGGTTGACAACTGTACTTGCCATTTCACTCATTTTCCTCCTTAGTGTACTCACTTCCACTGTTAGTTCACATATGGTTGTGTCTTTCTTGTTGACCTCCCTTCCTAGTTTTTCTATTTCTTCCTTTTGCAAGTGCATCTGCTTCTTTATATCATCAATCTCATTCTGGAAGGCCATCTCCAGTCTGTGTACATGCTCTACCAGTTTATTGTGAGTCTCCATTTCAACCAGTTCTTGGTAGAAACCATCATCCTGCTTTCTACCTTTATCCCTTTTCTTTTCCAAATGTGTGTGAGTGTGTGTGTGATTGTCTGTGTGTGAGTGTCTGTGTTAGTGTGTGTGTGTGTGTGTGTGTGTGTGTGTGTGTGTGTGTGTGTGTGTGTGTGTGAGTGTCTGTGTTAGTGTGTGTGTAAGTGTGTTACTGTGTGTGTGAGTGTGTGTGTGTGTGTGTGTGTGTGTGTGTGTGTGTGTGTGTGTGTGTGTGTGTGCGTGTGTATGTTGCACTAGGGAATACTTCTCTCGGCATGGAACTGTTCAAAGCAATCACCCACACACAGTGCCACATCACAAACAGGACACATGTGACTTGTGTCCCTCCTCATCTTCGCCATGGAACACATGGTGCACCGCAGCCTTCTCCGATTGGGGATCCTCTCCCGTTGGTGGCCCAGTGTGTTGTCCAACTGCACTCTGTCGTTGATGAAACGACAAAGCTTGGTTGGATGTCCTCCTTGTGTTCCCCGGTCGTGTTGTCCTGGAGGTGCAGCTGCAGGCCCGGGAATGGCAGCAGCAGCAGGTTCTCCTGACGGACCAGGAACTGGTGAAGGTTCTCTCAGCACCTGTGCTGGTCCTGCAGGCGATGGTGATGCTGACTCCTGTGCTGGCCCTCCCCCTGGAGATGGTGGTGTTTGTGCAGGAGCCAGTGGTGATGGCACCTGTGCTGGTGCCACAGGTGCTGGATGACTTGCTGGCCGTCGAGTTGGAAGGTCAGGGGCATGGTGGATGACGTACCCTGATGCAGGCCACTCTGCTTCATGAAAGTAAAGGAGCTTGTCCACTATCTCCTCCACGAATTCAAGCAGACTGACTGACCCACGTGAGCACTTCTTGTACAGGGCGAACGCATTGAAAATGGCCATGTGGATGAAATAGAAGGTGATCTTCTTGGTCCATTTCACGATAGATAGGGTAGTACTGGACCATCTGGTTGAAGTGGTCCATCCCACCCATGTGTCAATTGTAGTCATCCACAATGACGGGCTTGTCCATGGTCTTCTGGACATAGGTTGTCCTCCCATCAGGAGCCCTGGTTTTCCCTTGAACCTGCTTTGGGATGGTGCTTGTGCTGTGGAAGGTGGAAACCATGTTGACAATGCGCTTGTCCTTCCACAGCAACACCATCACGTTGTCCTTGTGCATCGTTGTCATGTCCCCCTCTGGCAGGTTCTTGGTCCTTGTGATGTCCTGCAGCCACTTTGGTGCTCCTCTTGCCAGGCGTAGGGTCCCACACATGTAGGTTCATGCACTGAAGAGGCGTTCGGACATGGATGCAGAGTTATAATAGTTGTCCATGTAAACTTTGTATCCCTGATCCTTCAGCAGTTCTATGACGCTCCACATGGTGGTCTCCAGCGCCCTCTTCTGCCCCATATACACCTCGAAATTCCAGATGTAACCCGAGGAAGCCTCAACCAGGATATAAAGCTTGACTGAATACTTTGAGGGCTTCATGGGGTTGTATACGCGTAAGCTTAGGCGCCCCTTCCATGACTGAGAGCCCTAGTCCAGGCTGAGGTGCTCCTCGGGTAAGCATGTGTTCTGGAACCGCTGAAGGAGGTACTCCATCACCGTGCGAACCCTGATGAGCCAGTCGTGATTGTCCTGGGGTATTGCAAGTGAGTTAAAGGGATGGAAGTGTTTCAGGATGGCCCTGAAACGCCTTCCACTCATCACTTGTGTGAACAGGGGGTAGTTGTGGACGCGGGATCTCATGCAGTAATGCCTGATGCTTGGTAGATTCATGACCCCCATGAGAAAGAACAGCCCCAGGAACTTGGCCATCTCCTCTTCATTGCAGATGAACCATGCGTCCAATGCAGTCCCCAGGAATGACATAGCTGTTGGTCTCATGGGTGAAATACATCAACAACTCCCTGGTGAAGAACAGCTGGAAGAACTGGAGAGGAGTTGTTGGCGGATCCACCTTCATTCCTGGGGATCCTGCGAAGGGCCCATTAGCTGGTGTGAAAGAACCATTGCTCCATCCTGGATCCGTTGCAGCAACACCTCCCACAGTGATGGCAGTGGGTCGGCGTACTGATGCCCTTGTGCCTCTTCGGACACCCCTTGGCCGCCCCTCATAGCCGGGCTGTGGACCACGCTGGCCTCGTCGAGGTGATGAGGGTTCCAACGATGAGGACGACAAGACTGTCTCCTGCTGCTGGAAAACATCGGGGCGGATGAATGCTATCGGAGACAGCACCCTTGTCGACCGGGCAGGGGACAACGACACAGTTGCCTCCTGCACCAGTTGCGCCGCAGAGACTCCGCTGCGTGCAGGTGCCAGTGTTGCGTAACTAGACCCTGCTACCTGTGACAGGCTCGGCCAATGGGGAACTGGAGGCTTGAGGTGGAGAGACCGCGATGGCTGTAGAAGCGAGAGGTCCAAGCCAAGGCTTTGCCTGTCGTCCAAGTGAAGACAATGGCTGGGCCGATAGTCCTGACACTGGTGGTGGTGGTGTCTGCTCCCGTTGTGGTACAAATGTGGGCAAAGCTGCCCGAGCGGAATGCTCTTCGACATCATCCCAGTCCTCCTCACTTGAAACATCGCTCAGCTCCTCATCTACCTCGCTCTCGGTCTCCTCCTCGAAGAGAACCTTTTGCCACTGGTCAGAAGACAAACCTTTCTTCTCCATTTTGGCAAGCACTGACACAGAAAGTCAAGTATGAGCTTTTTAGGTTCTCAGCTGAAAAAGAAGAGACATTATTCACTGTCACACAACTCCTTCCATTGAGAGTAGCACTACACAAGTCACGTTATATCTTTCCGTATGGCCAATCGCTGCACTATTTACGAACAGTTCACATAGAGGACAACTTTTCAGTGTCTTCACGGTCTCATAACTGTCCACTGGCGTCCGTGGGTGTGTCCTATATATATATATATATATATATATATATATACACACACACACACACACACACACACACATATTTTCCCCTCCTTCCCCAAACGTTCCCCCAACATATGATACAATATTTTCCACGAACACTCGTGGCACATATCACAAACATTTTAGATATGAATAATAAATTTCAACAACTGTTTTAGCAAGGTACAATACCTCCCACTGACGTCCGTGGTTTGCCCGGCGTTGCAAGGTACAGTACCTGT
This sequence comes from Coenobita brevimanus, assembly GCF_032717465.1. NCBI lineage: Eukaryota > Metazoa > Arthropoda > Malacostraca > Decapoda > Coenobitidae > Coenobita > Coenobita brevimanus. The sequence goes on along the minus strand of NC_137037.1, from coordinate 19,697,605 downwards.
TCACTGACGTCCCTTGTTCAGTGGCGTCGTTACCTTTCCCAGCACACCTGCCGCTAAAATATTGCTCACCTACACTACGCACCTAAACAAAAACTCTCAGCACAGTTTACGTACATTCTACATACAGTATAAGTTATCACTAAATGTCAGACCAAGGTACAGTACCTGTTCAATTACATCCATCGTTCCTTGGCATCGTTACCTTTCCCAGCACACCTGCCATTAAAGTATCGTTCACGTACGCTACGTACCTAAACGAACACTTGCGGCACAGTTCACGTATACATTACATAAAGTATAAGTTATCACTAAATGTCAGACCAAGGTACAGTACCTGTTCAATGACGTCTGTCGTTCCTAGGCATCCCTATCTCCTGACACCTGCCACTAAGGTTTTGCTAATCTACACTACGCACCATAACTTATGCTGTCATGAGGATACGTGGCACATTTCACTTACACTTCACACTATATCATACTCAAATACATGACTACCACAATGATTCCACCCTAGCCTCTGCAATTATTCCCTTCCTTACTTCGGTTCAGCTTGACTGTGATGCTGCATCCTTCGCCGGGAGAGTACAATGCAACGCTATTGTATTGGCACACACCACACTCCTTCACGAACATTTGCAGCATGTTTGACGTATATTTCACACAATTCCATACGCATTTTTGCTATCAGAATCACAATAATTCCATCCCTAAACACCTCTAAGTATCCCTTCCCGACAATAAAGCATACAAGATGCCTGCCCATTCTACATTATGGTTTATGGTGTCCATAACGCTAACTAGTTCCATAATTTCACCAAGCCACCCACAATATCTTTCACACAAAATACAGTTTAGGCATTGGCTTCATTATATACGTATTTGTACTTATGCCATAGGGCGTAGGGGAGGGCGAGAGGCGAAACCCTGCTGCAGTGAACACGCATATTGCCTCTAAGCCTAATGAATGATAACGGGCACAATTCCTGTTCGTGACATATATCTATGTTCCATCACCATTATCACATACAAATATGCTCACAAATAATGGATTATCACACTGAGTCCAAAGGGGCTTTGGCTCGGGCAGGATGGGGAGAATTTGTAGGAGTGGAAAGGGACAGGACACGTGATGCAGCCAACCGCCTGGCTGCTTCGAAGAGAGTGAGGTTTATCACTACGTGCTGGGCCCCATGAAGTGCCTCAGTGTTGCCAATGCCTTACCAGGAGAAAACAACGCACTTGCTAGAACACATCAAAATTTGACACAAATCGGCCAGAAACTTAATTTTTGGCAAACTGTTTTGTGCTTAGAAATGAGATTCGCGTGACTGTGCTTCTTTGTAACAAACCACATGGAACGCAAATCGCATGACTGTGCCTGAGAGGGTTAATGCTTGCCAACAACATTATTTTCGCGAGCACCGGAAATATGCAAACTGCACTGCACCGACACTCAATGCATGCCAACAACACTTCACTGTTTTCACAAGAACCGAAAATATACAAACATCCCTAACACTGCACTGACACTGCACTACACTCAGACTGAACTGAAAACCGACGAACTTGAAATGTCTCCTCCTCATCCTTATATAACCTTCCTTGCTTCTCCAAAATTCTAGAATGTGCTGGTACTGTACCTGCCCTTAGCAACAACAGTTATTAATTCGAAGACATCCAAAGCATGCCAAAGTTTTTTTTACATTATATAACATTGTAAATTATTTAGCATACAAACTTAAATTGAACTGGATAATTTAACCATCAAATAACAAAAACATTATTAAAGAAAAAGAGCACAAATAGTAATGAATAACTTACGAAATAATTACACTCAATAACAGCAGGAAAACTAGCAACTCTCACCCGTACAAGAATCAGCCTACTGTAAATGCTGGGAAACATTGAGAAGCTTCTTGCTACCTAGCTGGCAAATCTCGCTACTAAACACTATATATATATATATATATATATATATATATCCCATTGGATCCCAGAGCTGCAGGGTGAGGCACCATTCCGGGAAGGTCCTAAGCGTACCACCCTCCGCCTATCGGCTCATAGTCGCGAGGCTCATTGGTCCCTACCCGGGGGATCCCTACCTTATTATGGTTTGAAAACTCCCAGTTCTGTCCAGTTCTGAATTGTTCTGTGGACACTGGGCTCCAGTGGGTTAACCCGCCCCGTCCCGTCGACGTATGGGTACGTTGCAACGATTTGCATTTGCCAGTCCCAGCGACGTACCAGTACGTCGTGCAATTGCAAGGTCCCTAATTTGCACAATTTTCAATTTTCGTGCGTGATTTTTCGTACGTATACACGGGACACCTTCCTCTATTCCTGTACAAGATGCCAAGCAGGGGCAATGCCTTACACTGCATAACCTTCCCCCTCCCCCCCTCACGCCATTGTCTCGGCACTGGAGCTGTTACCAGTGACCTGGCTAGTAAAGATATTCAGGGCCAGAGTGATTCCCCAATCGATGACAATGTGGAGGACAATGTTTACATAGCATTAGAAGAAGAAACAGCCAGAAATAATGATCAGGTAATGTGGCAAAAAAAGGTCAGGTATGGTGATTAGTTAGTGAGTGAAACAATGCTTATAATGCCTTTATTACTGCTTGAAAACCAATATACTCTCATACTACATATACATTCATACCAAGTAAATAAATAAATACCATTTATGAGTGGATAAAATAGTTACCCTCCCATAGAACTCGTTTTCTTTGGTGCCAGCATGTTAGAAAACCCATTCAGGTAAGGAGGAACTCCTACCTGGATTGGGTATTTTAAACCTCTGGTGAGCGATTTCTCTATGAATTTTCGATGTTTCTCACCAAAAGCGGAGGTTTTAGCCCAAAAAATTTTTTTCAAAAATACCTCGGGAATGGGGGATGTCGGAGGTGCGGAAAACCGCGGGACGTGACGGGTTAAAGAAACTGATAGATGTGCCAGCCATTAACCCATTGGATCCCAGAGCTGCTGGGCGACGCTCCGTTCTGGGAGGGTCCTAAGTGTACAGCCCTCCGTCTATCGGCTCATAGTCGCGAGGCTCATAGGTTCCTACCCACAGGTTCCCTACTTTATTATGGTTTGAAAATTCCCAGTTCTGTCCAGTACTGTACTGTACAATGGACACTGGTCTCCAGTGGGTTAAAGAAACTGATAGATTTGCCAGCCATTCAAAAAATATATATATATATATATATATATATATATATATATATATATATATATATATAAGAGAGAGAGAGAGAGAGAGAGAGAGAGAGAGAGAGAGAGTATATATATATATATTGTTACATAGCCTATGATTTCATCATCCTTTGTGTAATTTTAACGCACAGTTGCTGCATGTTTGATCACGAGCGTGTTCTGCCTCAGTCCCCCCCTTCTACCGTTGTAGTAGAGTAAGTCGTTCTCTCTGTTATTCAAAGCGGGATTGTCCACTCTTTGTCCCCATGGCTTCATTTGCGCGTCCTTCTTACAAGTTGTATCAAGTTCTGCCGGCCCCTATATAATGAGCTCAGTCTCTGCATCATTGCCACTTAGATCTGCTCCTCATTTTGTTCACATCTCTGTCCTCCCCTGTACAGATATTATTATTGTGAGTGCTCAAGAAATCTCCAAACATCTAGCAGCTGTGTGTAATTTGAGTATAACTGTTGTTGCATTTTTTCCTTGTACTGTATAGCATAAGGTGTTGATTTGTAGGCCTAGTGAGTTCTTTTTGTAATTTATGTAAAGTTTTTACTATCAGCCATTTTTGATAATAGTTTGTATCTGTAATAATTTATCTGGCATTCACTGAGTATTATCTGGTATTTCATTTTATCAGGGCTGACTTAGATAAATTTACTCTTACTAATTTCGTGTTAATAGAGGCTATTGCAGTTAACCATATATTTAACCTGTTTATTTGCCATTACATTATCCTTATGAGTCCTGAATGTTTTGTTGTTAGTTTAAGCATTAAACTTTAACTTGTAATTTTACCTAACTCTTTTGTTTTGAACCTGGAACTTTACGGGACAGTAGTGATTTTTAGTATTCTCACTTAAAGTGTACATTATCTTTCTCTGTTCCGTAACATAAATTTGGCGACCTCATATCAGGATATTCAGGATATTATCATAAGGATATTGTTTGATATTTTGTGACTGTGATATATTCATGATGGCTACTATTTCTACACTTGATGAAGACAAAGATTTTTTGTCAAATGTGCAAACAGTGTGTGATATAGAAAACAGAACAAAGAATGAACTTAAGCTTGTTGCTCAACAATTGGGAATTGTTGTTCGCTCTCATCATTCTAAAGATCAAATTGTTGACATGATTAATGAAAGCTTGTTTAATGTAACTCCTCCAAATGAGCAAACGCAGATTGAATTAGCTAAGTTACAGCTAGCCCTGCAGGAGGCTAAGGCTAAGGAGGCGGAGTCTCGTGTGAAGGAAGCTGAATTTCAGGCAAAAGCTAAGGAGGCTGAAGCACAAGTTGAACTTGCTAGGATTCAGGCAGACCATGAGTATCGCATGAAACAAGGTGGAACTGGATCATCTAGCTCTGATGATTTTGATGTGGCTAAAAATGTTAAACTTGTCCCTCCTTTTAATGAATCTGATTTAACAAAGTATTTTCAGTTGTTTGAGAGGGTAGCTACAGGTTTTAATTGGCCTAAGGAGTATTGGCCAGTACTCCTTCAAACTGTTCTCACCGGTAAAGCTCAAGTAACTTTTGCATCTTTGCCTCAGGATCAGTCTGATAATTATGATGTAGTTAAGAGCTTGATTCTTAAGGCCTATGAGCTTGTTCCTGAAGCTTATAGAGTAAAATTTAGGACAACTTACAAGCAAGATAAGCAATCCCATGTTGAGTATGCAAAAATCAAAGAAGATCTGTTAGAGCAGTGGTTAAATTCTAAGAATGTGGATTCTGATTTTGGTAAATTTAAGCAGATGATTTTGCTGGAGGATTTCAAAAGGTGTATTAGTAAAGATGTAAGCCTATATCTTGATGAGAAAAGAATAGATAATTTGTCTGATGCTGCAGTTTTAGCTGATGAGTATGTTCTCACTCACAAGAGATATTCTAGAGGAAAAGGGAAAGCTGAGAGTAAGTACGTTGCCTCTACTCAGAGTACAGGTAACAGGAAAGAGAATAAAGATGATGTTTCTCAGGAAGTAAATACCAGCTTCACCTCTAGATTTCAGAAAAGTAAATGTACTTATTGTAGTAAGCTTGGTCATACTACGGAGAGATGTTTCAGGAGACAGCGTGAACAAAAAGGAGTCTTTAAATATTCAGTCAATTGGTCTAGTGTCCACTCTTGAGAGTTCCCAGAATTCTTTAACTGAGTTAACTGAACCTGCTTTGAGGGGTAACTTAAATTCTCATGATGGAGCTCCTCTTCTGAGCAGTAACGTGGGTGACACTCTCAAGAGTTCATGTGCTAATTTCCTGTCTGATGGTTTTGTCAGTCCTCTGGACAGTAATGACAGGAAATCAGTTAAAATATATCGTGATACAGGTGCTTGCCAATCCCTTATGCTGACCAGTGTTCTAGGCTCTAATTTTAATTCCTCTGATGAAACTGTAATCTTACAAGGTGTAGGGAATAATTACTTCTCTGTTCCTCTGTGCAGAGTGAATTTAGAGTCTGGTTTTGTTAATGGTTGTTATGGTTGGGTTGGTTGAGACACTCCCAATGTCAGGTGTAACTTTCTTACTTGGAAATGATATTGGTGGAAGTCAAGTGTGTCCAGCTCCTCAGTTGTCTAGTGAGCCAGTGGCTGCGTCCCAGGATTGCGATGTCCCTGATGTGTTCCCTGCATGTGCTGTCACTAGGGCTAAGTCTAAAGTTGCTGGTGATTTAGAGGATAATGATGATGATGATGTTATCCTAGCTGACACTTTTCTTGCTAATTTGGACCACTCACCAGATGAGGCAGTACCCCGTAGTGTTGATAATTTGTCTCGTCAAGAGTTGGTTGAGTTACAGGTTGCTGACCCTGAGTTGAAAGGTCTAGCTAACTCTGCTTACAGTGAAGAAGAGTCAGCCGGTGCTTCTACGTGTTATTATGTAAAGTCAGGAGTACTTATGAGGAAGTGGAGACCCCCAACAGCATCAGCCGACTGTGAATGGGAGGTTGTACATCAAGTTGTCATCCCTCGTGTTTGTAGGCAGGATATCATTAGAGTGGCTCATGATTCCAGTTTGGCAGGACACCTTGGAGTGAGGAAGACTGTGGCACGCATTTTGAAACACTTCTACTGGCCAGGTATCTTCAGGGATGTTTCCTGGTATTGTAAGTCTTGTCACACCTGTCAAGTTGTGGGGAAGTGTAATCAGACCGAAAAGGTTGCACCTCTAGTTCCCATTCCTCCTTTTGAGGCGCCTTTCACCCGTGTGTTGGTGGATATTGTGGGCCCTCTTCCTAAGACTTCTTCAGGATTTTCTTATGTGTTGACCATGATTGATATGGCTACTCGTTATCCTGAAGCCATTCCACTTAGAAATATCTCAGAAAGAACGTGGTTAAGGAAATGCTAGGGTTCTTCACAAAGTTTGGTCTGCCCAAGGAGGTACAGTCAGACCGAGGAAGTAATTTCATGTCAAATGTTTTCAAGCAGTCTCTGAAAGAGTTGGGCATCACCCAGATCACGTCTTCAACTTACCATCCCCAGACCCAAGGAGCGTTGGAGAGATATCATCAAACACTCAAATCGATGCTCAAGAAATACTGTTTGGAACATCAGAAAGACTGGGATAAAGGTCTTCCATTCGTTGTGTTTGCTACAAGAGAATCTCCAAATGAATCACTGGGCTTCTCACCTTTTGAACTACTGTTTGGCCATGAAGTAAGAGGACCCCTTAAGTTACTCAAGGAATGCTGGCTGTCGGAGGAAGATGACGTCAACCTGCTGGAGTATGTGATGAAGTTCAAAGAACGGCTGTCCACTGCTTTACAGCTGGCGAGAGAGGATTTAGGAGCTGCTCAGGAGAAGATGAAGACTTGGTATGATAAGAAGTCCAGGTTACGCCACTTTCAGCCAGGAGATCAGGTTTTGATTCTGCTACCAGTTCATGGGCAACCTCTTCAAGCCAAGTTTAGTGGTCCTTATTTCGTGGAGAAGAAACTCAGTGATGTCAACTATGTCATCGCCACACCAGATCGTAGAAAGAGCAAGCAACTATGTCACATCAACATGCTAAAGTTATATCACAGGCGGGACGAAAATAATCCAGTCTGCACTGTAGCTGTTCCACCCGAGTCTGCAAGTGAAGCTCTCCCATGCAGTATGAGCCTGAGTGATAGTTTGGGGAAGAATCCTGATATCATGAATGATCTCCAGACTAAGCTTCCTCATCTACCTCCCAAGGAAAGGCAGGAGTTTTCGGCATTACTGCAGGAGTACCCGCAAGTGTTCCGTGCTACTCCAGGAAGAACCACTGTGTTGATGCATGATGTCGATGTTGGAGGCATAAAGCCAATTAAACTGCCTCCTTACCGTGTGAACCCAGTGAAAGTTCCTCTCATCCAGAAGGAGCTTGGCTACCTGTTGGACCACAAGATGATTGAGCCCTGTCAGAGCGAGTGGAGTTCTCCTGTCACTCTAGTCCCTAAGCCAGGTGGGTCACAGAGGCTTTGCATCGACTACAGACGTGTTAATCAGATAACCAAAACAGACACTTACCCTCTCCCTCGTGTGGAAGATTGCGTGGACAAGATCGGAAAGGCTAGGTACATAAGTAAGTTTGATTTGTTAAAGGGATACTGGCAAGTACCTATGACTGAACGTGCTAGGGAGATCTCATGTTTTGTAACATTAGGAAAGACCTTTGCATGGTCTGTAATGCCATATACAGATTGTTTTAGAGTAATAAGAAATTTCCTTTGTAAATTTCTTTTTTCTTTGTGGGGAGGTGTTACATAGCCTATGATTTCATCATCCTTTGTGTAATTTTAACGCACAGTTGCTGCATGTTTGATCACGAGCGTGTTCTGCCTCAGTCCCCCCCTTCTACCGTTGTAGTAGAGTAAGTCGTTCTCTCTGTTATTCAAAGCGGGATTGTCCACTCTTTGTCCCCATGGCTTCATTTGCGCGTCCTTCTTACAAGTTGTATCAAGTTCTGCCGGCCCCTATATAATGAGCTCAGTCTCTGCATCATTGCCACTTAGATCTGCTCCTCATTTTGTTCACATCTCTGTCCTCCCCTGTACAGATATTATTATTGTGAGTGCTCAAGAAATCTCCAAACATCTAGCAGCTGTGTGTAATTTGAGTATAACTGTTGTTGCATTTTTTCCTTGTACTGTATAGCATAAGGTGTTGATTTGTAGGCCTAGTGAGTTCTTTTTGTAATTTATGTAAAGTTTTTACTATCAGCCATTTTTGATAATAGTTTGTATCTGTAATAATTTATCTGGCATTCACTGAGTATTATCTGGTATTTCATTTTATCAGGGCTGACTTAGATAAATTTACTCTTACTAATTTCGTGTTAATAGAGGCTATTGCAGTTAACCATATATTTAACCTGTTTATTTGCCATTACATTATCCTTATGAGTCCTGAATGTTTTGTTGTTAGTTTAAGCATTAAACTTTAACTTGTAATTTTACCTAACTCTTTTGTTTTGAACCTGGAACTTTACGGGACAGTAGTGATTTTTAGTATTCTCACTTAAAGTGTACATTATCTTTCTCTGTTCCGTAACAATATATATATAGATAAATAGATATATAGATTTATACTGTATATATATATATAGATAGATAGATAGATAGATAGATATAGATATAGATATATATATATATAGATATAGATAGATAGATAGATAGATTAGATAGATAGTTATATAAATATATATATCTATATCTATATATATATATATATATATATATATATATATATATATATATATGCAGAGACTTCACTTCACCGTGATGATATATTATGCAAACTAACAACAGGAGAAATGAAAGGAGCGACAGTGAGTACTTTCGTATATTACATCTTCAGACAGAGTGAGACAGAAACGTAAAGGATAGAGGTCTTTTATGCACACCTGCAGCAGGTAATGGCACACAGAACAATGGATGACCTGAATTTTTACCTGCGGCGTAACTTATGGTCACCTGCAGCAGGGAGGGGAACACAACAAAGGATGACCTGAATCTAAAAATGCACGTGACAAAGGAGGAGGGAGTAGGAGGGGAGGAAAGGGGAGTGGGAGGGAGGGGGAAGGGGGAGGAGAGGAGGGGTAGGGGGAAGGGGAGAGGAGGGAGGGGGAAGGGGAGAGGAGGAAGGGGGAAGAGGGAGGAGAGGAGGGGAAGGGGGAAGGGGAGAGGAGGGAGGGAGGAGGGTATAAATACTGCTGCTTAACTTAAGACCTAGGGGATTAATGCTTGGTGTGTCCCACACAGGTGTGACTACACCACCAGGAGATGACAGGGAACAATCACGTGTTAGTCTGGGGGATACTGCTTTAAAATTAATTCAGTTAATAATTTATCACACTTAAAACGACCATAGCTCATGTTTTCATTCTTTTCATATGTGCCAGAAATTAGACAAGATTCTATCACATTTCTTTCATCTAAGCTTTTTGATCTTGCTAGAATTTTGGAGCCTGTCCAGTCAATATGGTGATCACTGGATGCTTTGTGCTGAAATAAACCACTACTCTGTTGGGCTGTCCCTACACTGTATTTATGTTGTGAGATTCTAGTCTCCAAATCTTTTCCAGATTGACCTGTGTAAAATTTGTCACAGCTTTTACACGGGATTTTGTAAACAACGCCTGAATTACTGAAAGGGCTGTTTTTTATTTTTTTATTTATTTTTTTTTTTAGTGTTTTCATATTTGAATACTACTTGTACATTGAGTTTCCTCAGTATGTGAACAACATCAATAAAATTTTCATGGAAGGGGAGGACAAGGGTTCTTTGAATGTTCTGGCGATCTGGCTTATGAGTTTTCCCTTCAAGGAATCGTTTCTTGGTTGTATTGTGGCACTGAGTTAGTATGTATTGTGGATATATTAGCTTCTTTCCAATACTCTGAATCATTTTTAGTTCATCATCTAAAAATTCTGGGTCTGAAATCCTATATGCTCCTAGGTACATGGATATGAACACAGATCTTTTTACATTAATATGATGGTTTGAATAGTAATGAACATACAATAGTTGTAGGTTTTCTGTATATCTTAGTCTTCAAAACATTTTGGTCCCTGATAACTTTTGCATCCAAAAATGGCAATTCATTATCCATTTCCATCTCATGAGTAAACTTAATCGATGGAACTAACGAATTTAATTGCAGAAGAAATTCATCAATGGGAAGATTGTTAGGTCAGAAGCACAGGATATCATCAACGTATCGGAGTCAAACTATGTTTTGCTCCTTTATGGAGGTCAGTAAATGTTTCTCAAAGTATTCCATGTAAATATTTGCCAGAACTAGGGAGACGGGATTACCCATGGTCATACCAAATTATTGTGTGTAAAATTTACATTCAAAGGTAAAAGATGAGTTCACAATGCACAATTTAATTAGCTTGATAATGTTTTCACAGGGAATACCATCAGTGTTACTACCCAGAATG